>NW_026904445.1:0-23091 GCF_024500275.1 Phycodurus eques | reverse complement strand
AAAACTGCAAATTTGAGTAAAACTCCAACCAAAGCTTTGGGATTCAAACGACTGCCTGTAACTAGTATAAGGGGAGAGTTTTACTCTAAAAAAGCAAGAGAATTTACTGGAAAGCATCCTTTGTGCAGTTATGAGATCCAATCAAAAACGTGTACAGCAGAGGCGCTGGGAAGCATTTTTAAGCAATAAAAACTGCAAATGTGTGTAAAACTCCAACCAAAGCTTTGGGATTCAAACCACTGCCTGTATTTCGTATAAAGGGGAGAGTTTTACTCTCAAAAGCAAGAGACTTTAATGGGAAACCATCCTTGTGAAGTTATGAGTTACGATAAAAAAAAGTGTACAGCACAGGGAGTCGGGAAGCATTTTAAAGCAATAAAAACTGCAAATGTGTGTAAAACTCCAAGCAATCTTTGGGATTCAAACCACAGCCTGTAACTCGAATATAAAGGGGAGATTTTTACTCTCAAAAGCAAGAGACTTAATGGGGAAGCATCCTTTGTGAAGTTATGAGTGAAAATGAAAAAAGTGTACAGCAGGTGCTGTGAAGCATTTGTCAGCAATAAAAACAGCAAATGTGTGTAAAACTCCAACCAAAGCTTTGGGATTCAAACCACTGCCTGTAACTAGTATAAAGAGGAGAGTTATACTCGACAAAGCAAGAGAATTTACTGGGAAAGCATCCTTTGTGAAGTTATGAGTTACAATCAAAAAAAGTGTACAGCAGAGGGAGCTGGGAAGCATTTTTAAGCAATAAAAACTGCAAATGTGTGTAAAACTCCAACCACAGCTTTGGGATTCAAACCACTGCCTGTAACTAGTATAAAGGGGAGGGTTTTACTCTAAAATGCAAGAGAATTTACTTGGAAATCATCCTTTGTGAAGTTTTGAGTCAAAATAAAAAATGTGTACAGTCGGCGCTGGGAAGCATTTTTAAGCAACAAAAACAGCAAATGTGTGTAAAACTCCAACCATAGCTTTGGGATTCAAACCACTGCCTGTAACTAGTATAAAGGGGAGAGTTCTACTCAAAAAAGCAAGAGAATTTACTGGGAAAGCATCCTTTGTGAAGTTATGAGTCAAAATAAAAAAGTGTACAGCAGGCGCTGGGAAGCATTTTTAAGCGATATAAAATGCAAATGTGTGTAAAACTCACAAACAACAACCTGTAACAAGGATGAAAGAGGAGGGTTTTACTCTAAAAAGCAAGAGAATTTACTGGGAAAGCATCCTTTGTGAAGTTTGAGTTACAATAAAAAAGTGTACAGGGAGAGGGAGCTCGGGAAGCCTTTTTAATCAATAAAAATGCAAAAGTATGTAAAACTCCAACCAAAGCTTTGGGATTCAAACCACTGCCTGTAACAAGTATAAAGGGGAGAGTTTTACTCTCAAAAGCAAGAGAATTACTGGGAAAGCATCCTTTGTGAAGTTATGAGTTACAATAAAAAAAGTGTACAGCAGAGGGAGCTGGGAGCATTTTTAAGCAATAAAATCAGCAAATGTGTGTAAAACTCCAACCAAAGCTTTAGGATTCAAACCACTGCCTGTAACGAGTATAAAGGGGAGAGTTTTTCTCCAAAAAGCAAGAGAATTTACTGGGAAAGCATCCTTTGTAAAGTTAGAAGTTACAATAAAAAAAGTGGACAGCAGAGGGAGCTGGGGAGCATTTTTAAGCAATAAAATCAGCAAATGTGTGTAAAACTCCAACCAAAGCTTTAGGATTCAAACCACTGTCTGTAACTAGTATGAAGGGGAGTGTTTTACTCTAAGAAGCAAGAGAATTTAACAGGAAAGCATCCTCAGTGAAGTTCTGAGTTACAATAAAAAAAGTGGACAGTAGAGGGAGCTGGGAAGCATTATTGAGCAATAAAAACTGCAAATGTGTTTAAAACTCAAACCAAAGCTTTGGGATTCAAACCACTGCCTGTAACTAGTATAAAGGGGAGAGTTTTACTCTAAAAAGCAAGAGAATTTACCGGGAAAGCATCCTTTGTGAAGTTATGAGTAAGTGTACAGCAGACGATGGGAAGCATTTTTAAGCAATAAAAACTGCAAATGTGTATAAAACTCCAACCAAAGCTTTGGGATTCAAACCACTGCCTGTCAATAGTATGCAGGGGAGAGTTCTAATTTAAAAAGCAAGAGACTTTAATGGGAAAGCATCCTTCGTGAAGTTATGAGTCAAAACAAAAAAAGTGTACAGCAGGCGCTGGGAAGTATTTTTTAAGCGATAAAAACTGCAAATGTGTGTAAAACTCACAAACCACAACCTGTAACTAGTATAAAGGGGAGAGTTTAACTCTAAAAAGCAAGAGAATTTACTGGGAAAGCATCCTTTGTGAAGTTCTGAGTCAAAATAAAAAAAGTTTACAAAGGCGCTGGGAAGCATATTTCAGCAATAAAAACTGCAAATGTGTGTAAAACTCCAACCAAAGCTTTGGGATTCAAACCACTGCCTGGAACTAGTATAAAGGGGAGAGTTTTACTCTAAAATGCAAGAGAACTTACTTGGAAAGCATCCTTTGGGAAGTTATGAGTCAAAATAAAAAAGGTGTACAGCAGGCGCTGGGAAGCATTTTTAGGCAATAAAAACTGCAAATGTGTGTAAAACTCACAAACCACAACCTGGAACTAGTATCAAGGGGAGAGTTTTACTCTAAAAAGCAAGAGAATTTACTGGGAAAGCATCCTTTGTGAAGTTCTGAGTCAAAATAAAAAAAGTTTACAAAGGCGCTGGGAAGCATTTTTCAGCAATAAAAACTGCAAATGTGTGTAAAACTCCAACCAAAGCTTTGGGATTCAAACCACAACCTGCAACTAGTATAAAGCGGAGTTTTACACGATAAAAACAAGAGAATTTACTGGGAAAGCATCCTTTGTGAAGTAATGAGTCAAAATAAATAAAGTGTACAGCAGCCGCTGGGGAGCATTTTTAAGAGATAAAAACTGCAAATGTGTGTAAATCTCACAAACCACGACCTGTAACTCGTATAAAGGGGATAGTTTTACTATAAAAAGCAAGAGAATTTAATGGGAAAGCATCCTTTGTGAAGTTATGAGTCACAATAAAAAAAAGTGTACAGCAGGCGCTGGGAAGCATTTTTAAGCGATAAAAACTGCAAATGTGTGTAACACTCAAACCAAAGCTTTGGTATTCAAACCACTGCCTGTAACTAGTATAACGGGGAGAGTTCTACTCTAAAAAGCAAGAGAATTTACTGGGAAAGCATCCTTTGTGAAGTTCTGAGTCAAAATATAAAAAGTCTACAGCAGGCGCTGGGAAGCATTTTTAAGCAATAAAAACTGGAAATGTGTGTAAAACTTACAAACCACAACCTGTAACTTGTATAAAGGGGAGAGTTTTACTCTAAAAAGCAAGAGAATTTACCGGGAAAGCATCCTTAGTGAAGTTATGAGTGACAATAAAAAAGTGGACAGCAGAGGGAGCTGGTAAACATTTTTAAGCGATAAAAACTGCAAATGTGTGTAAAGCTCCAACCAAAGCTTTGGGATTCAAACCACTGCCTGTAACTAGTATGAAGGGGAGAGTTTTACTCTAAGAAGCAAGAGAATTTACCAGGAAAGCATCCTCAGTGAAGTTATGAGTTACAATAAAAAAAGTGGACAGCAGAGGGAGCTGGGAAGCATTATTTAGCAATAAAAACTGCAAATGTGTGTAAAACTCAAACCAAAGCTTTGGGATTCAAACCACTGCCTGTAACTAGTATAAAGGGGAGAGTTTTTCTCTAAAAAGCAAGAGAATCAATTGGGAAAGCATCCTTTGGGAAGTTATGAGTCACAATAAAAAAAGGTGTAAAGCAGAGGGAGCTGGGAAGCATTTTTAAGCAATAAAAACTGCAAATGTGTGTAAAACTCCAACCAAAGCTTTGGGATTCAAACCACTGCCTGTAACTAGTATAAAGGGGGAGAGTTTTACTCTAAAAAGCAAGAGAATTTACCGGGAAAGCATCTTTAGTGAAGTTATGAGTTATAATAAAAAATAAGTGTACAGCAGGCGCTGGGAAGCATTTTTAAGCGATAAAAACTGCAAATGTGTGTAAAACTCCAACCAAAGCTTTGGGATTCAAACCACTGCCTGTAACTAGTATAAAGGGGAGAGTTTTACTCTAAAAAGCAAGATAATTTCCAGAGAAAGCATCCTTTGTGAAGTTATGAGTAGTGTACAGCAGACCCTGGGAAGCATTTTTAAGCAATAAAAACTGCAAATGTGTATAAAACTCCAACCAAAGCTTTGGGATTCAAACCACTGCCTGTCAATAGTATGCAGGGGAGAGTTCTAATTTAAAAAGCAAGAGACTTTAATGGGAAAGCATCCTTCGTGAAGTTATGAGTCAAAACAAAAAAAGTGTACAGCAGGCGCTGGGAAGCATTTTTAAGCGATAAAAACTGCAAATGTGTGTAAAACTCACAAACCACAACCTGTAACTAGTATAAAGGGGAGAGTTTACCTCTAAAAAGCAAGATAATTTACTGGGAAAGCATCGTTTCTGAAGTTATGAGTCAAAATAAAAAAGTGTGCAGCAGGCGCTGGGAAGCATTTTTAAGCGATATAAAATGCAAATGTGTGTAAAACTCACAAACCACAACCTGTAACAAGGATAAAGGGGAGGGATTTACTCTAAAAAGCAAGAGAATTTACTGGGAAAGCATCCTTTGTGAAGTTTTGAGTTACAATAAAACAAAGTGTACAGCAGGCGCTGGGAAGCATTTTTAAGCGATAAAAACTGCAAATTTGAGTAAAACTCCAACCAAAGCTTTGTGATTCAAACGACTGCCTGTAACTCGTATGAAGGGGAGAGTTTTACTCAAAAAAGCAAGAGAATTTACTGGGAAAGCATCTTTGTGAAGTTATGAGTTACAATCAAAAAAAGTGTACAGCAGGCGCTGGGAAGCATTTTTAAGCAATAAAAACTGCAAATGTGTGTAAAACTCCAAGCAAATCTTTGGGATTCAAACCACAGCCTGTAACTCGAATAAAGGGGAGATTTTTACTCTCAAAAGCCAGAGACTTTAATGGGGAAGCATCCTTTGTGAAGTTATGAGTGAAAATGAAAAAAGTATACAGCAGGTGCTTTGAAGCATTTGTCAGCAATAAAAACAGCAAATGTGTGTAAAACTCCAACCAAAGCTTTGGGATTCAAACCACTGCCTGTAACTAGTATAAAGAGGAGAGTTATATTCGACAAAGCAAGAGATTTTACTGGGAAAGCATCCTTTGTGAAGTTATGAGTTACAATCAAAAAAAGTGTACAGCAGAGGGAGCTGGGAAGCATTTTTAAGCAATAAAAACTGCAAATGTGTGTAAAACTCCAACCACAGCTTTGGGATTCAAACCACTGCCTGTAACTAGTATAAAGGGGAGGGTTTTACTCTAAAATGCAAGAGAATTTACTTGGAAATCATCCTTTGTGAAGTTTTGAGTCAAAATAAAAAATGTGTACAGTCGGCGCTGGGAAGCATTTTTAAGCAACAAAAACAGCAAATGTGTGTAAAACTCCAACCATAGCTTTGGGATTCAAACCACTGCCTGTAACTAGTATAAAGGGGAGAGTTTTACTCTAAAAAGCAAGAGAATTTACTGGGAAAGCATCCTTTGTGAAGTTTTGAGTTACAATAAAAAAGTGTACAGGAGAGGGAGCTCGGAAGCCTTTTTAATCAATAAAAACAGCAAAAGTATGCAAAACTCCAACCAAAGCTTTGGGATTCAAACCACTGCCTGTAACTACTATGAAGGGGAGAGTTTTACTCTAAGAAGCAAGAGAATTTACCAGGAAAGCATCCTCAGTGAAGTTATGAGTTACAATAAAAAAAGTGGACAGCAGAGGGAGCTGGGAAGCATTATTTAGCAATAAAAACTGCAAATGTGTGTAAAACTCAAACCAAAGCTTTGGGATTCAAACCACTGCCTGTAACTAGTATAAAGGGGAGAGTTTTTCTCTAAAAAGCAAGAGAATCAATTGGGAAAGCATCCTTTGGGAAGTTATGAGTCACAATAAAAAAAGGTGTAAAGCAGAGGGAGCTGGGAAGCATTTTTAAGCAATAAAAACTGCAAATGTGTGTAAAACTCCAACCAAAGCTTTGGGATTCAAACCACTGCCTGTAACTCGTATAAAGGGGAGAGTTTTACTCTAAAAAGCAAGAGAATTTACCGGGAAAGCATCTTTAGTGAAGTTATGAGTTATAATAAAAATAAGTGTACAGCAGGCGCTGGGAAGCATTTTTAAGCGATAAAAACTGCAAATGTGTGTAAAACTCCAACCAAAGCTTTGGGATTCAAACCACTGCCTGTAACTAGTATAAAGGGGAGAGTTTTACTCTAAAAAGCAAGATAATTTCCAGAGAAAGCATCCTTTGTGAAGTTATGAGTAGTGTACAGCAGACCCTGGGAAGCATTTTTAAGCAATAAAAACTGCAAATGTGTATAAAACTCCAACCAAAGCTTTGGGATTCAAACCACTGCCTGTCAATAGTATGCAGGGGAGAGTTCTAATTTAAAAAGCAAGAGACTTTAATGGGAAAGCATCCTTCGTGAAGTTATGAGTCAAAATAGAAAACGTGTACAGCAGGCGCTGGGAAGCGTTTTTAAGCAATAAAAAACTGCAAATGTGTGTAAAAACTCACAAACCACAACCTGTAACTAGTATAAAGGGGAGAGTTTACCTCTAAAAAGCAAGATAATTTACTGGGAAAGCATCGTTTCTGAAGTTATGAGTCAAAATAAAAAAGTGTGCAGCAGGCGCTGGGAAGCATTTTTAAGCGATATAAAATGCAAATGTGTGTAAAACTCACAAACCACAACCTGTAACAAGGATAAAGGGGAGGGATTTACTCTAAAAAGCAAGAGAATTTACTGGGAAAGCATCCTTTGTGAAGTTTTGAGTTACAATAAAACAAAGTGTACAGCAGGCGCTGGGAAGCATTTTTAAGCGATAAAAACTGCAAATTTGAGTAAAACTCCAACCAAAGCTTTGTGATTCAAACAACTGCCTGTAACTCGTATGAAGGGGAGAGTTTTACTCAAAAAAGCAAGAGAATTTACTGGGAAAGCATCTTTGTGAAGTTATGAGTTACAATCAAAAAAAGTGTACAGCAGGCGCTGGGAAGCATTTTTAAGCAATAAAAACTGCAAATGTGTGTAAAACTCCAAGCAAATCTTTGGGATTCAAACCACAGCCTGTAACTCGAATAAAGGGGAGATTTTTACTCTCAAAAGCAAGAGACTTTAATGGGGAAGCATCCTTTGTGAAGTTATGAGTGAAAATGAAAAAAGTATACAGCAGGTGCTTTGAAGCATTTGTCAGCAATAAAAACAGCAAATGTGTGTAAAACTCCAACCAAAGCTTTGGGATTCAAACCACTGCCTGTAACTAGTATAAAGAGGAGAGTTATATTCGACAAAGCAAGAGATTTTACTGGGAAAGCATCCTTTGTGAAGTTATGAGTTACAATCAAAAAAAGTGTACAGCAGAGGGAGCTGGGAAGCATTTTTAAGCAATAAAAACTGCAAATGTGTGTAAAACTCCAACCACAGCTTTGGGATTCAAACCACTGCCTGTAACTAGTATAAAGGGGAGGGTTTTACTCTAAAATGCAAGAGAATTTACTTGGAAATCATCCTTTGTGAAGTTTTGAGTCAAAATAAAAAATGTGTACAGTCGGCGCTGGGAAGCATTTTTAAGCAACAAAAACAGCAAATGTGTGTAAAACTCCAACCATAGCTTTGGGATTCAAACCACTGCCTGTAACTAGTATAAAGGGGAGAGTTTTACTCTAAAAAGCAAGAGAATTTACTGGGAAAGCATCCTTTGTGAAGTTTTGAGTTACAATAAAAAAGTGTACAGGAGAGGGAGCTCGGAAGCCTTTTTAATCAATAAAAACAGCAAAAGTATGCAAAACTCCAACCAAAGCTTTGGGATTCAAACCACTGCCTGTAACTACTATGAAGGGGAGAGTTTTACTCTAAGAAGCAAGAGAATTTACCAGGAAAGCATCCTCAGTGAAGTTATGAGTTACAATAAAAAAAGTGGACAGCAGAGGGAGCTGGGAAGCATTATTTAGCAATAAAAACTGCAAATGTGTGTAAAACTCAAACCAAAGCTTTGGGATTCAAACCACTGCCTGTAACTAGTATAAAGGGGAGAGTTTTTCTCTAAAAAGCAAGAGAATCAATTGGGAAAGCATCCTTTGGGAAGTTATGAGTCACAATAAAAAAAGGTGTAAAGCAGAGGGAGCTGGGAAGCATTTTTAAGCAATAAAAACTGCAAATGTGTGTAAAACTCCAACCAAAGCTTTGGGATTCAAACCACTGCCTGTAACTCGTATAAAGGGGAGAGTTTTACTCTAAAAAGCAAGAGAATTTACCGGGGAAAGCATCTTTAGTGAAGTTATGAGTTATAATAAAAATAAGTGTACAGCAGGCGCTGGGAAGCATTTTTAAGCGATAAAAACTGCAAATGTGTGTAAAACTCCAACCAAAGCTTTGGGATTCAAACCACTGCCTGTAACTAGTATAAAGGGGAGAGTTTTACTCTAAAAAGCAAGATAATTTCCAGAGAAAGCATCCTTTGTGAAGTTATGAGTAGTGTACAGCAGACCCTGGGAAGCATTTTTAAGCAATAAAAACTGCAAATGTGTATAAAACTCCAACCAAAGCTTTGGGATTCAAACCACTGCCTGTCAATAGTATGCAGGGGAGAGTTCTAATTTAAAAAGCAAGAGACTTTAATGGGAAAGCATCCTTCGTGAAGTTATGAGTCAAAACAAAAAAAGTGTACAGCAGGCGCTGGGAAGCATTTTTAAGCGATAAAAACTGCAAATGTGTGTAAAACTCACAAACCACAACCTGTAACTAGTATAAAGGGGAGAGTTTACCTCTAAAAAGCAAGATAATTTACTGGGAAAGCATCGTTTCTGAAGTTATGAGTCAAAATAAAAAAGTGTGCAGCAGGCGCTGGGAAGCATTTTTAAGCGATATAAAATGCAAATGTGTGTAAAACTCACAAACCACAACCTGTAACAAGGATAAAGGGGAGGGATTTACTCTAAAAAGCAAGAGAATTTACTGGGAAAGCATCCTTTGTGAAGTTTTGAGTTACAATAAAACAAAGTGTACAGCAGGCGCTGGGAAGCATTTTTAAGCGATAAAAACTGCAAATTTGAGTAAAACTCCAACCAAAGCTTTGTGATTCAAACGACTGCCTGTAACTCGTATGAAGGGGAGAGTTTTACTCAAAAAAGCAAGAGAATTTACTGGGAAAGCATCTTTGTGAAGTTATGAGTTACAATCAAAAAAAGTGTACAGCAGGCGCTGG
This sequence comes from Phycodurus eques, assembly GCF_024500275.1. Lineage (NCBI taxonomy): Eukaryota > Metazoa > Chordata > Actinopteri > Syngnathiformes > Syngnathidae > Phycodurus > Phycodurus eques. The sequence goes on along the minus strand of NW_026904445.1, from coordinate 13,759 downwards.
GAAGCATTTTTAAGCAATAAAAACTGCAAATGTGTGTAAAACTCCAAGCAAATCTTTGGGATTCAAACCACAGCCTGTAACTCGAATAAAGGGGAGATTTTTACTCTCAAAAGCAAGAGACTTTAATGGGGAAGCATCCTTTGTGAAGTTATGAGTGAAAATGAAAAAAGTATACAGCAGGTGCTTTGAAGCATTTGTCAGCAATAAAAACAGCAAATGTGTGTAAAACTCCAACCAAAGCTTTGGGATTCAAACCACTGCCTGTAACTAGTATAAAGAGGAGAGTTATATTCGACAAAGCAAGAGATTTTACTGGGAAAGCATCCTTTGTGAAGTTATGAGTTACAATCAAAAAAAGTGTACAGCAGAGGGAGCTGGGAAGCATTTTTAAGCAATAAAAACTGCAAATGTGTGTAAAACTCCAACCACAGCTTTGGGATTCAAACCACTGCCTGTAACTAGTATAAAGGGGAGGGTTTTACTCTAAAATGCAAGAGAATTTACTTGGAAATCATCCTTTGTGAAGTTTTGAGTCAAAATAAAAAATGTGTACAGTCGGCGCTGGGAAGCATTTTTAAGCAACAAAAACAGCAAATGTGTGTAAAACTCCAACCATAGCTTTGGGATTCAAACCACTGCCTGTAACTAGTATAAAGGGGAGAGTTTTACTCTAAAAAGCAAGAGAATTTACTGGGAAAGCATCCTTTGTGAAGTTTTGAGTTACAATAAAAAAGTGTACAGGAGAGGGAGCTCGGAAGCCTTTTTAATCAATAAAAACAGCAAAAGTATGCAAAACTCCAACCAAAGCTTTGGGATTCAAACCACTGCCTGTAACAAGTATAAAGGGGAGAGTTTTACTCTCAAAAGCAAGAGAATTTACTGGGAAAGCATCCTTTGTGAAGTTATGAGTTAAAATAAAAAAAGTGTACAGCAGAGGGAGCTGGGGAGCATTTTTAAGCAATAAAATCAGCAAATGTGTGTAAAACTCCAACCAAAGCTTTAGGATTCAAACCACTGCCTGTAACGAGTATAAAGGGGAGAGTTTTTCTCCAAAAAGCAAGAGAATTTACTGGGAAAGCATCCTTTGTAAAGTTAGAAGTTACAATAAAAAAAAGTGTACAGCAGAGGGAGCTGGGGAGCATTTTTAAGCAATAAAATCAGCAAATGTGTGTAAAACTCCAACCAAAGCTTTAGGATTCAAACCACTGTCTGTAACTAGTATGAAGGGGAGAGTTTTACTCTAAGAAGCAAGAGAATTTACCAGGAAAGCATCCTCAGTGAAGTTATGAGTTACAATAAAAAAAGTGGACAGTAGAGGGAGCTGGGAAGCATTATTGAGCAATAAAAACTGCAAATGTGTTTAAAACTCAAACCAAAGCTTTGGGATTCAAACCACTGCCTGTAACTAGTATAAAGGGGAGAGTTTTACTCTAAAAAGCAAGAGAATTTACCGGGAAAGCATCTTTAGTGAAGTTATGAGTTATAATAAAAATTAGTGTACAGCAGGCGCTGGGAAGCATTTTTAAGCGATAAAAACTGCAAATGTGTGTAAAACTCCAACCAAAGCTTTGGGATTCAAAACCACTGCCTGTAACTAGTATAAAGGGGAGAGTTTTACCCTAAAAAGCAAGATAATTTCCAGAGAAAGCATCCTTTGTGAAGTTATGAGTAGTGTACAGCAGACGCTGGGAAGCATTTTTAAGCAATAAAAACTGCAAATGTGTATAAAACTCCAACCAAAGCTTTGGGATTCAAACCACTGCCTGTCAATAGTATGCAGGGGAGAGTTCTAATTTAAAAAGCAAGAGACTTTAATGGGAAAGCATCCTTCGTGAAGTTATGAGTCAAAACAAAAAAAGTGTACAGCAGGCGCTGGGAAGCATTTTTAAGCGATAAAAACTGCAAATGTGTGTAAAACTCACAAACCACAACCTGTAACTAGTATAAAGGGGAGAGTTTACCTCTAAAAAGCAAGAGAATTTACTGGGAAAGCATCGTTTGTGAAGTTGTGAGTCAAAATATAAAAAGTGTACAGCAGGCGCTGGGAAGCATTTTTAATCAATAAAAACTGCAAATGTGTGTAAAACTCCAACCAAAGCTTTGGGATTCAAACCACTGCCTGCAACTAGTATAAAGGGGAGAGTTTTTCTCTAAAAAGTAAGATCATTTACTGGGAAAGCATCTTTAGTGATGTTATGAGTTACAATAAAAAAAGTGTACAGCAGAGGGAGCTGGGAAGCATTTTTAAGCGATAAAAACTGCAAATGTGTGTAAAACTCAAACCAACGCTTTGGGATTCAAACCACTGCCTGGAACTCGTATAAAGGGGAGAGTTCTACTCTAAAAATCAAGACAATTTACTGGGAAAGCATCCTTTGTGAAGTTATGAGTCAAAATAAAAAAAAGTGTACAGCAGGCGCTGGGAGGCATTTTTAAGCGATAAAAACTGCAAATGTGTGTAAAACTCACAAACCAAAACCTGTAACTCGTCTAAAGGGGATAGTTTTACTCTAAAAAGCAAGAGACTTTACTCGGAAAGCATCCTTTGTGAAGTTATGAGTGAAAATAAAAAAAGTGTAAAGAAGGCGCTGGAAAGCATTTTTAAGCAATAAAAACTGCAAACGTGTGTAAAACTCCAACCAAAGCTTTGGCATTCAAACCACTGCCTGTAACTAGTATAAAGGGGAGAGTTCAACTCGAAAAAGCAAGAGAATTTAATGGGAAAGCATCCTTTGTGAAGTTATGAGTCAAAATAAAAAAAAGTGTACAGCAGGCGCTGGGAGGCATTTTTAAGCGATAAAAACTGCAAATGTGTGTAAAACTCACAAACCACAACCTATAACTAGTATAAAGGGGAGAGTTTTACTCTCAAAAGCAAGAGACTTTACTGGGAAAGCATCCTTTGTGAAGTTATGAGTGAAAATAAAAAAATGTGTACAGCAGGCGCTGGGAAGCATTTTTAAGCAATAAAAACTGCAAATGTGTGTAAAACTCCAACCAAATTTTTGGGATTCAAACCACTGCCTGTAATTAATGTAAAGGGGAGAGTTTTACTCGAAAAAGCAAGAGAATCTACTTGGAAAGCATCCTTTGTGAAGTTATGAGTCAAAATAAAAAATGTGTACAGCAGGCACTGGGAAGCATTTTTAAGCAACAAAAACTGCAAATGTGTGTAAAACCCCAACCAAAGCTTTGGGACTCAAACCACGGCCTGTAACTAGTATAAAGCGGAGTTTTACACTAAAAAAGCAAGAGAATTTACTGGGACAGCATCCTTTGTGTAGTTATGAGTGAAAATAAAAAAAGTGTACAGCAGGCGCCGGGAAGCATTTTTAAGCAATAAAAACTGCAAATGTGTGTAAAACTCCAACCAAAGCTTTGGGATTCAAACCACTGCCTGTAACTCGTATGAAGGGGAGAGTTTTATTCTCAAAAGCAAGAGAATTTACTGGGAAAGCATCCTTTGTGAAGTTATGAGTTACAATAAAAAAAGTGTACAGCAGAGGGAGCTGGGAAGTATTTTTAAGCAATACAAACTGCAAATGTGTGTAAAACTCCAACCAAAGCTTTGGGATTCAAACCACCGCTTGTAACTAGTATAAAGGGGAAAGTTTTACTCTAAAAAGCAAGAGACTTTACGGGAAAATCATCCTTTGTGAAGTTATGAGTGAAAATAAAAAAAGTGTACAGCAGGCGCTGGGAAGCATTTTTAAGCAATAAAAACTGCAAATGTGTGTAAAACTCCAACCAAAGCTTTGGGATTCAAACCACTGCCTGTAACTAGTATAAAGGGGAGAGTTTTACTCTAAAAAGCAAGAGACTTTACGGGGAAATCATCCTTTGTGAAGTTATGAGTGAAAATAAAAAAAGTGTACAGCAGGCGCTGGGAAGCATTTTTAAGCAAAAAAACTGCAAATTTTTGTAAAACTCCTACCAAAGCTTTGGGATTAAAACCACTGCCTGTAACTAGTATAATGGGGAGAGTTTTACTCTAAAATGCAAGAGACTTTACTGGGAAAGCATCCTTTGTGAAGTTATTTGTTACAATAAAAACAAGTGTACAGCAGAGGGAGCTGGGAAGCATTTTGAAGCAATAAAAACAGCAAATGTATGTAAATATCTAACCAAAGCTTTGGATTCAAACCACTGCCTGTAACTAGTATAAAGGGGAGAGTTTTACTCTTAAATACAAGAGAATTTACTTGGAAAGCATCATTTGTGAAGTTAAGAGTCAAAATAAACAAAGTGTACAGCAGGCGCTGGGGAGCATTTTTAAGTCATAAAAACAGCAAATGTGTGTAAAACTCCAACCAAAGCTTTGGGATTCAAATCACTGCCTGTAACTAGTATAAAGGGGAGAGTTTTACTCTAAAAAGCAAGAGAATTTACTGGGAAAGCATCCTTTGTGAAGTTATGAGTTACAATAAAAAAAGTGTACATCAGAGGGAGCTGGGAAGCATTTTTAAGCAATAAAAACTGCAAATGTGTGTAAAACTCCAACCAAAGCTTTGGGATTCAAACCACTGCCTGTAACTAGTATAAAGGGGAGAGTTTTACTCTTAAATACAAGAGAATTTACTTGGAAAGCATCATTTGTGAAGTTAAGAGTCAAAATAAACAAAGTGTACAGCAGGCGCTGGGAAGCATTTTTAAGCAATAAAAACTGCAAATGTTTGTAAAAGTCCAACCAAAGCTTTGGGATTCAAACCACTGCCTGTGACTAGTATGAAGGGGAGAGTTTTATTCTCAAAAGCAAGAGAATTTACTGGGAAAGCATCTTTGTGAAGTTATGAGTTACAATAAAAAATGTGTAGAGCAGAGGGAGCTGGGGAGCATTTTTAAGTCATAAAAACAGCAAATGTGTGTAAAACTCCAACCAAAGCTTTGGGATTCAAACCACTGCCTGTAACTAGTATAAAGGGGAGAGTTTTACTCGAAAAATCAAGAGACTTTACTGGGAAAGCATCCTTTGTGAAGTTATAAGTGAAAATAAAAAAAGTGTACAGCAGGTGCTGGGAAGCATTTTTAAGCAATAAAAACTGCAAATGTTTGTAAAACTCGAACCAATGCTTTGGGATTCAAACCACTGCCTGTGACTAGTATGAAGGGGAGAGTTTTATTCTCAAAAGCAAGAGAATTTACTGGGAAAGCATCCTTTGTGAAGTTATGAGTTACAATAAAAAAAGTGTACAGCAGAGGGAGCTGGGAAGCATTTTTAAGCAATAAAAACTGCAAATGTGTGTAAAACTCCAACCAAAGCTTTGGGATTCAAACCACTGCCTGTAACTAGTATAAAGGGGAGAGTGTTACTCAAAAAAGCAAGAGAATTTACTTGGAAAGCATCCTTTGTGAAGTTATGAGTCAAAATAAAAAAGTGTACAGCAGGCGCTAGGAAGCATTTTTAAGCAATAAAAACAGCAAATGTGTGTAAAACTCCAACCAAAGCTTTGGGATTCACACCACTGCCTGTAACTAGTATAAAGGGGATAGTTTTACTCAAAAAAGCAAGAGAATTTACTGGGAAAAGCATCTTTGTGAAGTTATGAGTTACAAAAAAAAAGTGTACAGCAGAGGGAGCTGGGGAGCATTTTTAAGTCATAAAAACAGCAAATGTGTGTAAAACTCCAACCAAAGCTTTGGGATTCAAACCACTGCTTGTAACTCGGATAAAGGGGAGAGTTCAACTCGAAAAGGCAAGAGAATTTACTGGGAAAGCATCCTTTGTGAAGTTATGAGTTAAAATAAAAAAAGTGTACAGCAGGTGCTGGGAAGCATTTTTAAGCAATAAAAACTGCAGATGTGTGTAAAACTCCAACCAAAGCTTTGGGATTCAAACCACTGCCTGTAACTAGTATAAAGGGGAGAGTTTTACTCTAAAATGCAAGAGAATTTACTTGGAAAGCATCCTTTGTGAAGTTATGAGTCAAAATGAAAAAGTTTCAGCAATAAAAACTGCAAATGTTTGTAAAACTCCAACCAAAGCTTTGGGATTCAAATCACAACCTGCAACTAGTATAAAGGGGAGAGTTTTACTATAAAAAGCAAGAGAATTTACTGGGAAAGCATCCTTTTTGAAGTTATGAGTCAAAATAAAAAAAGTTTCCAAAGTCGCTGGGAAGCATTTTTAAGCAAAAAAAATTGCAAATGTTTGTAAAATTCCAACCAAAGCTTTGGGATTCAAACCAGTGTCTGTAACTAGTATAAAGGGGAGAGTTTTATGATAAAAAGCAAGATAATTTAATGGGAAAGCATTCTTTGTGAAGTTATGAATCAAAATAAAAAAAGTGTACAGCAGGCGCTGGGAAGCATTTTTAAGCGATAAAAACTGCAAATGTGTGTAAAACTCAAACCAAAGCTTTGGGATTCAAATCACAACCTGCAACTAGTATAAAGGGGAGAGTTTTACTCTAAAAAGCAAGCGAATTTATTGGGAAAGCATCCTTTGTGAAGTTCTGAGTCAAAATGTAAAAAGTGTACAGCAGAGGGAGATGGGAAGCATTTTTCAGCAATAAAAACTGCAAATGTGTGTAAAACTCAAACCAAAGCTTTGGGATGCAAACCACTGCCTGTAACTAGTATAAAGGGGAAAGTTCTACTCTAAAAATCAAGAGAATTTAGTGGGAAAGCATCCTTTGTGAAGTAATGAGTCAAAATAAAAAAAGTGTACAGCAGGCGCTGGGAAGCATTTTTAAGCTATAAAAACTGCAAATGTGTGTAAAACTCCAACTAAAGCTTTGGGATTCAAACCACAACCTGTAACTAGTATAAAGGGGATAGTTTTACTCTAAAAATCAAAATAATTTACTGGGAAAGCATCCTTTGTGAAGTTATGAGTCAAAATAAAAAAAAAGTGTACAGCAGAGGGAGCTGGGAAGCATCTTTAAGCAATAAAAACTGCAAATATGTGTAAAACTCCAACCAAAGCTTTGGGATTCAAACCACTGCCTGTAACTTGTATAACGGGGAGAGTTATACTCCAAAAAAAAAGAGACTTTAGTGGGAAAGCATCCTTTGTGAAGTTATGAGTCAAAATTTAAAAAAAGTGTACAGCAGGCGCTGGGAAGCATTTTTAAGCAATATAAACAGCAAATGTGTGTAAGATTCCAACCAAAGCTTTGGGATTCAAACCACTGCCTGTAACTAGTATAAAGGGGAGAGTTTTACTCTAAAATGCAAGAGAATTTACTTGGAAAGCATCCATTGTGAAGTTATGAGTCAAAATGAAAACGTTTCGGCAATAAAAACTGCAAATGTTTGTAAAACTCCAACCAAAGCTTTGGGATTCAAACCACTGCCTGTAACGAGTATAAAGGGGATAGTTTTACTCAAAAAGGCAAGAGAATTTACTGGGAAAGCATCCTTTGTGAATTTAAAAGTGAAAATAAAAAAAAGTGTACAGCAGGCGCTGCGAAGCATTTTTAAGCAATAAAAACAGCAAATGTGTGTCAAACTCCAACCAAAGCTTTGGGATTCAAACCAGTGCCTGTAACTAGTATAAAGGGGAGAGTTCTACTCGAAAAGGCAAGAGAATTTACTGGGAAAGCATCCTTTGTGAAGTTATGAGTTAAAATAAAAAAAGTGTACAGCAGGTGCTGGGAAGCATTTTTAAGCAATAAAAACTGCAGATGTGTGTAAAACTCCAACCAAAGCTTTGGGATTCAAACCACTGCCCTATAACTAGTATCAAGGGGAGCGTTTTACTCTAAAAAGCAAGAGAATTTACTGGGAAAGCATCCTTTGGGAAGTTATGAGTCAAAATAAAAAGAGTGTACAGCAGGCGCTGGGAAGCATTTTTCAGCAATAAAAACTGCAAATGTGTGTAAAACTCCAAACAAAGCTTTGGGATTCAAACCACTGCCTGTAACTAGTATAACGTGGAGAGTTTTACTCTAAAATGCAAGAAAATGTACTTGGAAAGCATCGTTTGTGAAGTTATGAGTCAAAATAAAAAAAGTGTACAGCAGGCGCTGGGAAGGATTTTTCAGCAATAAAAACTGCAAATACTTGTAAAACTCCAACCATAGCTTTGGGATTCAAACCACTTCCTGTAACTAGTATAACGGGGAGAGTTCTACTCTAAAAAGCAAGAGACTTTACTGGGAAATCATCCTTTGTGAAGTTATGAGTGAAAATAAAAAAAGTGTACAGCAGGCGCCGGGAAGCATTTTTAAGCAATAAAAACTGCAAATGTGTGTAAAACTCCAACCAAAGCTTTGCGATTCAAACCACGGCCTGTAAATAGTATAAAGGGGAGAGTTCTACTCTAAAAAGCAAGAGACTTTACTGGGAAAGCATCCTTTGTGAAGTTATGAGTGAAAATAAAAACGTGTACAGCAGGCGCTGGGAAGCATTTTTAAGCAATAAAAACAGCAAATGTGTGTAAAACTCCAACCAAAGCTTTGGGATTCAAACCACTGCCTGTAACTAGTATAAAGGGGAGAGTTCTACTCTAAAATGCAAGAGAATTTACTTGGAAATCATCCTTTGTGAAGTTTTGAGTCAAAATAAAAAATTTGTACAGTCGGCGCTGGGAAGCATTTTTAAGCAATAAAAACAGCAAATGTGTGTAAAACTCCAACCAAAGCTTTGGGATTCAAACCACTGCCTGTAACTAGTATAAACGGGAGAGTTCTACTCGAAAAAGCAAGATAATTTACTGGGAAAGCATCCTTTGTGAAGTTATGAGTCAAAATAAAAAAAGTGTACAGCAGGTGCTGGGAAGCATTTTTAAGCAAAAAAACTGCAAATGTTTGTAAAACTCCAACCAAAGCTTTGTTTTTCAAACCACTGCCTGTAAATAGTATAAAGGGGAGAGTTTTACTCTAAAATGCAAGAGAATTTACTGGGAAAGCATCCTTTGTGAAGTTATGAGTTACAATAAAAAAAAGTGTACAGCAGAGGGAGCTGGGAAGCATTTTTAAGCAATAAAAACAGCAAATGTGTGTAAAACGCCAACCAAAGCTTGGGATTCAAACCACTGCCTGTAACTAGTATAAAGGGGAGAGTTTTACTCTAAAAAGCAAGAGAATTTACTGGGAAAGCATCCTTTGGGAAGTTATGAGTCAAAATAAAAAGAGTGTACAGCAGGCGCTGGGAAGCATTTTTCAGCAATAAAAACTGCAAATGTGTGTAAAACTCCAACCAAAGCTTTGGGATTCAAACCACTGCCTGTAACTAGTATAACGGGGGAGAGTTCTACTCTAAAAAGCAAGAGACTTTACTGGGAAATCATCCTTTGTGAAGTTATGAGTGAAAATAAAAAAAGTGTACAGCAGGCGCCGGGAAGCATTTTTAAGCAATAAAAACTGCAAATGTGTGTAAAACTCCAACCAAAGCTTTGGGATTCAAACCACTTCCTATAACTAGTATAAAGGGCAGAGTTTTACTCGAAAAAGCAAGATAATTTACTGGGAAAGCATCCTTTGTGAAGTTATGAGTCAAAATAAAAAAAGTGTACAGCAGGTGCTGGGAAGCATTTTTAAGCAAAAACAACTGCAAATGTTTGTAAAACTCCAACCAAAGCTTTGTTTTTCAAACCACTGCCTGTAAATAGTATAAAGGGGAGAGTTTTACTCTAAAATGCAAGAGAATTTACTGGGAAAGCATCCTTTGTGAAGTTATGAGTTACAATAAAAAAAAGTGTACAGCAGAGGGAGCTGGGAAGCATTTTTAAGCAATAAAAACAGCAAATGTGTGTAAAACGCCAACCAAAGCTTTGGGATTCAAACCACTGCCTGTAACTAGTATAAAGGGGAGAGTTTTACTCTAAAAAGCAAGAGAATTTACTGGGAAAGCATCCTTTGTGAAGTTATGAGTTACAATAAAAAAAAGTGTACAGCAGAGGGAGCTGGGAAGCATTTTTAAGCAATAAAAACTGCAAATGTGTGTAAAACTCCAACCAAAGCTTTGGGATTCAAACCACTGCCTTTAACTAGTATAATGGGGAGAGTTTTACTCTAAAAAGCAAGAGAATGTACTCTGAAAGCATCCTTTGTGAAGTTATGAGTTTCAATAAAAAAAAGTGTACAGCAGAGGGAGCTGGGGAGCATTTTTAAGCAATAAAAACTGCAAATGTGTGTAAAACTCCAACCAAAGCTTTGGGATTCAAACCACTGCCTGTAACTAGTATAAAGGGGAGAGTTTTACTCTTAAATACAAGAGAATTTACTTGGAAAGCATCATTTGTGAAGTTAAGAGTCAAAATAAACAAAGTGTACAGCAGGCGCTGGGAAGCATTTTTAAACAATAAAAACTGCAAATGTTTGTAAAAGTCCAACCAAAGCTTTGGGATTCAAACCACTGCCTGTAACTAGTATAAAGGGGAGAGTTCTACTCGAAAAGGCAAGAGAATTTACTGGGAAAGCATCCTTTGTGAAGTTATGAGTTAAAATAAAAAAAGTGTACAGCAGGTGCTGGGAAGCATTTTTAAGCAATAAAAACAGCAAATGTGTGTCAAACTCCAACCATAGCTTTGGGATTTAAACCACTGCCTGTAACTAGTATAAAGGGGAGAGTTTTACTCTAAAATGCAAGAGAATTTACTTGGAAAGCATCCTTTGTGAAGTTATGAGTCAAAATGAAAAAGTTTCAGCAATAAAAACTGCAAATGTTTGTAAAACTCCAACCAAAGCTTTGGGATTCAAACCACTGCCTGTAACTAGTATAAAGGGGAGAGTTTTACTCAAAAAAGCAAGATAATTTACTGGGAAAGCATCTTTGTGAAGTTATGAGTTACAATAAAAAATGTGTAGAACAGAGGGAGCTGGGGAGCATTTTTAAGTCATAAAAACAGCAAATATGTGTAAAACTCCAACCAAAGCTTTGGGATTCAAACCACTGCCTGTAACTAGTATAAAGGGGAGACTTTTACTCGAAAAATCAAGAGACTTTACTGGGAAAGCATCCTTTGTGAAGTTATAAGTGAAAATAAAAAAAGTGTACAGCAGGTGCTGGGAAGCATTTTTAAGCAATAAAAACTGCAAATGTTTGTAAAACTCGAACCAAAGCTTTGGGATTCAAACCACTGCCTGTGACTAGTATGAAGGGGAGAGTTTTATTCTCAAAAGCAAGAGAATTTACTGGGAAAGCATCCTTTGTGAAGTTATGAGTTACAATAAAAAAAGTGTACAGCAGAGGGAGCTGGGAAGCATTTTTAAGCAATAAAAACTGCAAATGTGTGTAAAACTCCAACCAAAGCTTTGGGATGCAAACCACTGCCTGTAACTAGTATAAAGGGGAGAGTTTTACTCAAAAAAGCAAGAGAATTTACTGGGAAAAGAATCTTTGTGAAGTTATGAGTTACAATAAAAAAAGTGTACAGCAGAGGGAGCTGGGGAGCATTTTTAAGTCATAAAAACAGCAAAAGTGTGTAAAACTCCAACCAAAGCTTTGGGATTCAAACCACTGCTTGTAACTCGGATAAAGGGGAGAGTTCAACTCGAAAAGGCAAGAGAATTTACTGGGAAAGCATCCTTTGTGAAGTTATGAGTTAAAATAAAAAAAGTGTACAGCAGTTGCTGGGAAGCATTTTTAAGCAATAAAAACTGCAGATGTGTGTAAAACTCCAACCAAAGCTTTGGGATTCAAACCACTGCCTGTAACTAGTATAAAGGGGAGAGTTTTACTCTAAAATGCAAGAGAATTTACTTGGAAAGCATCCTTTGTGAAGTTATGAGTCAAAATGAAAAAGTTTCAGCAATAAAAACTGCAAATGTTTGTAAAACTCCAACCAAAGCTTTGGGATTCAAACCACTGCCTGTAACTAGTATACAGGGGTGAGTTTTACTCTAAAATGCAAGAGAATTTAATTGGAAAGCATCCTTTGTGAAGTTATGAGTCAAAATAAAAAAATTGTACAGCATGCGCTGGGAAGCATTTTTAAGCAATAAAAACAGCAAATGTGTGTAAAACTCCAACCAAAGCTTTGGGAATCAAACCACTCCCTGTAACCAGTATCAAGGGGAGAGTTCTACGCTAAAAAGCAAGATACTTTACTGGGAAAGCATCCTTTGTGAATTTATAAGTGAAAATAAAAAAAGTGTACAGCAGGCGCTGGGAAGCATTTTTAAGCGATAAAAACTGCAAATGTGTGTAAAACTCCAACCAAAGCTTTGGGATTCAAACCACTGCCTGTAACTAGGATAACGGGGACAGTTTTACTCCAAAAAAACAAGAGACTTTCCTGGGAAAGCATCCTTTGTGAAGTTATAAGTGAAAATAAAAAAAGTGTACAGCAGGCGCTGGGAAGCATTTTTCAGCAATAAAAACAACACATGTGTGTAAAACTCCAACCAAAGCTTTGGGATTCAAACCACTGCTTGTAACTCGGCTAAAGGGGAGAGTTCTACTCTAAAAAGCAAGATAATTTACTGGGAAAGCATCCTTTGTGAAGTTATGAATTACAAATAACAAAAGTGAACAGCAGAGGGAGCTGGGAAGCATTTTTAAGCAATAAAAACTGCAAATGTGTGTAAAACTCCAACCAAAGCTTTGGGATTCAAACCACTGCCTGTAACTAGGATAACGGGGAGAGTTATACTCCAGACTTTCCTGGGAAAGCATCCTTTTTGAAGTTATTATTCAAAATAAAAAAAAGTGTACAGCAGGCGCTGGGAAGCATTTTTAAGCAATAAAAACAACAAATGTGTGTAAAACTCCAACCAAAGCTTTGGGATTCAAACCAATGCCTGTAACTAGTATAAAGGGGAGAGTTCTCTTCGAAAATGCAAGAGAATTTACTGGGAAGCATCCTTTGTGAAGTTATCAGTGAAAATAAAAAAGTGTACAGCAGGCGCTGGGAAGCATTTCTCAGCAATAAAAACTGCAAATGTGTGTAAAACATCAACCAAAGCTTTGGGATTCAAACCACTGTCTGTAACTAGTATATACGGGGAGAGTTATACTATAAAAACAAGAGACTTTACTGGGAAAGCATCCTTTGTGAAGTTATGAGTCAAAATAAATAAAATTCTACAGCAGGCGCTGGGGAAGCATTTTTAAGTCATAAAAACAGCAAATGTGTGTAAAACTCCAACCAAAGCTTTGGGATTCAAACCACTCCTGTAACTAGTATCAAAGGGTGAGAGTTCTCTCTCTAAAAAGCAAGAAACTTTACTGGGAAAGCATCCTTTGTGATTACAGAGTGAAAATAAAAAAGTGTACAGCAGGCGCTGGGAAGCATTTTTAAGCAATAAAAACAGCAAAATGTGTGTAAAACTCCAACCAAAGCTTTGGGATTCAAACCACTGCTTGTAACTCGGCTAAAGGGGGAGAGTCTACTCTAAAAAGCAAGATAATTTACTTGGAAAGCATCCTTTGTGAAGTTATGAATTACAATAACAAAAAGTGACAGCAGAGGGAGCTGGGGAGAATTTTTTATTCATAAAAACAGCAAATGTGTGTAAAATTCAACCAAAGCTTTGGGATTCAAACCACTGCCTCTAACGAGTATCAAGGGGAGAGTTCTACTCTAAAAAGCAAGAGAATTTACTGGGAAAGCATCCTGTGTGAAGTTATGAGTTAAAATAAAAAAGTGTACAGCAGAGGGAGCTGGGTAGCATTTTTAAGCAATATAAAATCAGCAAATATGGTAAAACTCCAACCAAAGCTTTAGGATTCAAACCACTGCCTGTAACTAGTATAAAGGGGAGAGTTTTACTCTAAAAATCAAGATAATTTACTGGTAAAGCATGCTTTGTGAAGTTATGAGTTACAATAAAACAAAGTGTACAGCAGGCGCTGGGAAGCATTTTTAAGCAAT
>NW_026904444.1:0-23116 GCF_024500275.1 Phycodurus eques | reverse complement strand
CAGAATCAGAATCAGATCAGAATCATCTTTATTTGCCAAGTATGTCCAAAACACACAAGGAATTTGTCTCCGGTAGTTGGAGCCGCTCTAGTACAACAAACAGTCAATTTACAGAACACTTTGGGGACATAAAGACATTGACAAAAAACAATTGTGCAAAAAGATGCAGAGTCCTCTAGCACTTAGAGCAGTTCGAACGACTAATATTGCAATAGTCCGGTGCAATGACCATTGTGCAAAGGGCGCTGAGACTTCAAGGAGTGTATGCGGTTTAAAGTGACAAGTAGTGCGATCATCTGGGACAATGTCGGTTGTGCAAATGTTACAGATACTCCTCAATCAGTGTGCAAATGGAGCAGATGCTACTCTGGCATGAGTGGCCAGTATATGCAAATAGTGCAGCATGGCGAGACAACTACAGTGAGTGCACAAGTAATAAATAATTGGCCCCACAGAAATGTGACAACGAACTCAAGTCAAAAAATTGCCAGCTTGTTGTAATGGAATTATAGGTTAGGTGTTTAAGAAGTTGATCGCAAGAGGGAAGAAGCTGTCGGAATGTCTACTAGTTCTAGTTAGCGTTGATCGGTAGCGCCTACCTGAGGGAAGGAGCTGGAAGAGCTGGTGACCGGGGTGCAGACGGTCCGAGAGGATTTTGCACGCCCTTGTCTTAGTTCTGGCAGCGTGGAAGTCCTCAATGGTGGTGTTGGATTTATCTCACCAAACATTATAATGAATAAACACAAAAGGAATGAAGACGTTGGTCATTTTACTCATGAGGAGGGCGCATGGGAGATTGTTCAGGTTACAGCCTCTCAACACGCTCTAAACAATCTCCCCCGTCGCTCCTACATTTATTTGAAAATAGGAGAGTTCTACAAGACATAATATTCTAAGCATTAAGACACAACACAAAACATAGGACCAGACGACACCTGTCCCGTCCCCGACCACATCCGATCACGTCCTTGGTCAAGGCGCCCTTCCATCAAATGTTGCTGAGTCATCTTCTTGAAGGCGAGACATCTTTCTATCTAAATATTGTCCATAATACTAATGCAGGCTACTAATGCAAAATACTAATGCAAGCTAAGCAAATAAATGATAACTTCTACAATATATCTAACATTTCCCTCCTGTTTATCATGTATTTGCACAAATTCTCATATCATCTTACAGTCACTTCATTTCGATTTTTTAACTGTAGAATCATTTTTATGAAACATATACATTTATACTCAGAGTAAATTTGTCATACATGAATTTTGTAGTTTAAACATCGTAATCATCTGAATCAGGAAACAAATCAGTTAAAGCAAAATCATCATCATCATCATCATCTTTATCATCAAACAGTAATGGATACATCATCTCCATCCGGTTCTCCATGGGGTTATGGCTGTGGTGATTAATTTACTGATTAAAGCCCGAATGCATGGGATACAACAACATCCACAAAATGTCAGAATGGCTGCAAAAACAGCAATTGATATCAATATTGGTGAAATTAGGGTTTTATATTTACCAAAAACGTCCATCCAGCTGTCCCACAAGGAGTGTTGATTGAGGGTCCGTAGACCATCGATGGCTCTGGTCAAGCTGCCATCTGAAGCAGTATTGTTTGTTCTCCAAACATACCGCAAACACCTCCCTCTCTTGCGAGGAGTGTGTCGACAGCTATGCGGTTTTGGAACGTCCTTGAACTGCTCATGCACAGCTTCCAACCCACTCTGAGTCCAATTTCCTAATCTCTGTACATTGAAGTGGATATAGTTTATCCCATCAACATTTTTATTAATCGTACACCACCAGCATATGAAGTCCTCCTGCAACTTGGTCAGCTAATTTGTATTGATTAGGAACCCCATGAGGAACACCTATGGCGTTGATGTATATTTTATGTTGGATAATTTTGCCTCTGCCAGGATAAATCTCTTTTTTGTCTATGTTCTAGATTGGACAAAAACATTGGTGCCCTTTCCATGAAATCTTGAACAGGCATAGGGTATACTGACACATGCAATATCAAAGTGATAATAGTTCACAATCCAGATCTTTAGGTAATCTATCAAACAGTCTATCATCTCCAGACCACCACCAGCTGCTGCTCCGTGATACTGTCATCAATTTTGGTCCGACTTTTAAGGTTACTTTACACCGTGTGTCGTTAAGTGGTCCTATTTTTTTTTTTTTCCTTTACTAATCATGTTTATACAAGTGAAATTATTCGGTGCTACTAAAATAGAATTTTGTCCCGAAACTCCTGTGACTACAAGGAACCAATCATAAGTAGTTATGTTACTAACCATTAAAATGTGTTCACTTTTCTTTGAAGTTTTTTAATGGCATTTCTGGTTCAACACGGTTGCCATAACACAATGCTACTCGGAAGTGGGGATCTTTTCCGCCAGAATATGCCCACAAACTCATCATCAAACACACTGGGTGACTTGATTTGTATTTCAATATTAAACTATGGGCCGTTTTGCTTATGTTAAACTTCTTTCTATATTCTTTTGCTATTTTTTGTGACCAACTGGACCAATCATAACCTGTTTCACCAATCCTCAATTCTGCCCATTCTCTTGAGCATCATTGGTGAGAGCCGCATA
Organism: Phycodurus eques; assembly: GCF_024500275.1. Lineage (NCBI taxonomy): Eukaryota > Metazoa > Chordata > Actinopteri > Syngnathiformes > Syngnathidae > Phycodurus > Phycodurus eques. The sequence goes on along the minus strand of NW_026904444.1, from coordinate 20,504 downwards.
TGGAATTATGATTAAAGTATCTTGATTTTGGGGGGCACAAAATATTAAACTGTTTTGCCGCTTTTGGAGGTCATGCCCACAGTTCTGATCATCAACTGTACTCCTTTTGGTACGAGTTAATGCTTCCAAATTTTTTATTATCGGGTTGGTCATATTGGTCCAGTTGGTAGGTGATTTCCTATCTAAAAAATGCGTTGTATCATTTATGGTGGGACGTCATGTACCACAAAACAAAATCAACACTATAGTAACCAAAGTTGCTATGTAACAACTCATCGAATCTCGTAACCAACGCGGGTGTGCCATTCTGCTGAGTTCTCACTAAACGGGTCGGTGTCTTTTTTCTTCACTGACCAGCAAGCGTTTTCAGAATCTACACATCTGCTCCCGCTCCGTTATCAGACTTTTGCTCACCTTCCCTATTTGAGTACTCAGCTGAAATGACTCTTTTACAGTGTGTTAAATGAACCCACGTGTTTCTTTCTGCTATTTTTTATTGTCCCATTCATTCTTTCCACTCGACCTACACTCTGAGGGTGGTGGTAAGCACAATGGTTTTTCAAATTGATGTGGAACATGGTTCCTATTTTATTGATTATTTGATTTACAAAATGAGTCCCATTATCACTGTAAATGGTTTCAGGTATGCCATATTTTGGAATGATGTCTTTACATAGTGCTTTTGCCACCGTCAGAGCATCAGGTGATTTTGTTGAGAATAATTCGATCCATTTAGAAAATGCATCTATGATAACCAAACAATACTTTTTTCCTTCACTTTGGTTTAATTCAATATTCCTCTCCTGGGCCTCAAATTGCCTTGTGGATTATACCTAGCACAAATCATACATGCTCTACAAATTATTATTATTATTATTATTTTAATAGGAATTAAAACCATAAGTTGTATAATATTGATTTATCTGTCTTACCATCCCTCCTGTTGAGACATGTGACACAGCATGGCTCAATATAGCAGCCCATTTGAATCGTTTTTTTTTTTTTTTTTTTCTCTTTGCTAATGTAAATTTCATTTTGTAGTTTTGCACTTTGAATTGCGTTCTTGTTGTGGAACCCTCTTACTGGCTATCAGTATAGATTGTACCATCTTTATTTATTTTTAGTTTGCATGCCTCGGTTAATGCTACTAATTCAGCAGTTTGTTCGGCCAATTCCTGACAATCATGCTGCGTGCCTTCATCAGGTAAGGGTGTTAGCGTGGCTGGATTTAAGGTTGTGCATCGCTCAACAGTCAAATGTGGTTGTGACAGCAAGATGGCCATGCAAGATAAATATCTTGCAGGTGTTAAAAACGCCATATTGGTTTGCAATAGGAGAGCAGACACTGTATGTGGGTCCTTAAGAGTTAATGGATGAAATAACACAATCGTGGAACTGCTCTCTACTGCCATTGAAGCTGCCACAACTGCTCTGACACAATGCAGTAATGCACACGTCACGTTGTCCAATTTAGTCAAAAAATAAGCCCATTTTTCTTAGTATATCACCGTGTTGTTGTGTAAGTACAGAGGTCATGTCATAGCTTTTACAATCTACAATTTGAATGAATGTTTTATCATTAAATTTGGAAGGCCGAGCGCAGCACTGGACACCAAATGTTGTTTAATGTCACAGAAGGTCTTTTCCGCCTCTGTATTCCATAGAACAGGTGATGTCATTTTAAGGTTTGCTTCATACATAAATTTTGACAATGGTGCAATAATTTCTGCATAGTTTTGAATCCATGCTCTCCCTTAATTTGTCAGACCTAAAAATGACATCATATGTTTCTTTGTTTGTGGTTTAGGGTTTTTTAAAACTGTAGCTTTTCTGTCTTCTAATATAGTCCTTCCTCCTACACTTACATTATGTACCAGATATTTGACTTGTTTTTTTACACCATTGCAATTTATTCTTGTTAACTTTATGTCCCTCCTCTGCTAGATGACACAGTAAGGCTAATGAATCTTTGCATGTCGCGCCCTCCTGGGGGAGTGAATTTAGACATGCTTGTTATTATTACTTGTGAATAAATGGTTGGACTTTCACAGTAACCTTGTGGTAATCTAGTAAATATATATTTTCTCCCTCAAATTTAAATGCAAACCAAATTTGACTGTTCTTTTCTATTGGTATAGAAACGAAAGCATTGCTTATGTCAATATTTCTTCATCAATTTCAGTGAGGATCATTTGGTCCAATCATACAGGATGCATGTGTCTCCCTTCATCAGCCTGCGTTGTCCAAAACATCGCATTCCTGATTAGACCAGTTGACGCACTGTATTCCAGTTTGTTTTCTATTTGTCGCCAATCATTTGTCTCCTATCCTTGTTTCAGTAATGTTCCCACATGTTTCCATTGTGACCCATAGTCTTTGCACAATGAAATACGTGGGACACTTGTATTTTTATACAGTTCCTTTAATTTGTCCAGTAAAATAATTCCTGCCGCGACTTTTGCTTCATTGTCTGAGTACAGATAATCTACAGTAATTTTATCAGGTGTCGCATGTTGTAACTTGTTTTCATATACTGGGTCTTGCATTGGCGTGTTTTTTTACCACAGTGTTATATGCAGCTCATCATTGTTTTTTTTTTTTTTATCTTCTATTTGTGTGATAAGCTGCAAGGCTGCAGACAACAGACTCTCTCCCATGTTTAACGGTGGTTTGTCTGGGATATCGATTGTATAATAGAATGTACTCTCTCTGTTTTCTAGTGTCATATAGAGGTTGTCTCTTTTTAATTCATGTTTTCGTTTCACTACAATATTTTTATTTGAAGATGGAATGAGTATAAGTCCTAGTTGGAATAAGCCATCTCTTCCCAACAAATTCACAGGGCACTCCGGAACTTTGAAAATTGGCATTTTACAAGTTCTCCCCTGAGGGAGAACTCTCTCTAATCCACACAGGCTCAAGTTCAAGTTCCATGGCAAAAGTAATTTGCGTATTTGCAGATTTAACTATTGCCTTATGTCCCGATAGTTTGGAACCTGGGATCTTTTCCCTACATGCTTTTGTATCGCAAGGAAATTTCATTTCTTTCCCATTTATTGACAAGGTTATTTCAGGTTTTTGTTTTTTTGTGTCCAAACTCAGAATGTCCTGTAAATTGAAATCCACTTCCTCATTCTCTGTAATAATTAAACAAGAGGATTTGTTGAGTTGGGAATCAGGTTGGCTTAGTCATGCGGTTGTTTGTCCGTATTCTCTGTTATTTTTCTTAGGGCAGTTACGTGCGATGTGGCCTTTATCTCCACAGCACCAACAGATGTTATTATCATAATATTTTCGACCATATCTTACCATCCCACGGCCTCTGCCGCGTCCTCTAAAATTGTCTCTCTTTTTTCCTTGATAGTAAATTTCTGCTCCTCCGTTGAGGAAGACATCTACATTATTATTATTTTTTTTTCTTCTGTCTTAACACTCTTTCTGCATGGAGGGCATGATTAACATATTCCTCCAGAGAGCCAGTTGCTAGGTTTATCCAATGTTTATCGACCCATTTGTTAATGTGCTCTCTCGAGTTCGCATGTAAAGCATTTTTCAACTGTTGTTGATAAGGGCCCTGAGGATTTGCATCCTCAGTCAATCCGCTGTTTGCTTTAAAACAAGCGGTCATTCTAACCCTGTATTCTTCAAATAGTTCATCGTCTTTTTGTTTTATCCTTGCAATTTCCGTGTAATTCGCCCTTTTGCGGAACCTGGTTGTGGTTCTTTCTATCAAGGCTCTAACTCGATGGTGTAATTCTCTGTCATCATGTGGCATTATAACACCGTGATGTTTTGGATCCCAATCTCCACGGCAAAGATGCCAATCAGGCCCCATTGCAGTCATCCAAATGTGTTGTGTTTCTGCACCGTTTAAATGGTAGGAATGTCTAAGATTTTCCATGTCCTCAACAAACTGGACAATGTCTACTTTGTAGGGTATGAGGCCGGCTACGGCCTTTTTCACATCCTCATTAGTCCAAGTTCTATAGACCAAAATAGTTTCTTTGCGATCCTCTTGTACATTTGGATTTGCCACCTCAATCATCGGATATAAATCCATGTCCCCCTCGTTTGAGGTTGTATTTGCCATTTTGGGAACGGGAGAAAATGTTTCCCCCATATTTTTAGACCAATGCATTTGTACTCCTCCTGATCGTAAAACTCGATGAGTTTCTGATTCACAAGTTGGAGGATGCTCATGAGGTGGCAAAACCGGGTACAAGGGCGCTGATGCTTGTGTCTCATCATTTTTCTCACTTCGTTTTTCAACTATCTTTGTTTTAACATTTCTTATCATTGGTCCTGTCTGCTCTTTTAGTTCATCTGTTAAGTTTTTCTTTTTCTCCACTCCTTTTTCTCTTTTAGACGCCATATTTAGCCAAAAAAAGTAAGTCGTCAAATCCATCTTTTCCCATTTGTGATATATTATTATTGTGCCGTTCCTTTATTTTGTTTCGGAGTTGAATTAATTTTCTCGAATTCAGCTGGCCAGCGAAACTGTATTTGGTTATCCACGTGTTTAAATGTTTTATTTTGGAAGGGTTTTGAAGTTGTACAGATTTCCAATCTTTACACGTCAGGCTTTCTGTTGGATTCGTTTTACTGTTACTGTTTCCCATTTTTGTGAATTTGGAAGTCAGTTTATTTGCACCTAGAGTGACCTAATACTGACTTTATTCAAAATATGACTGACTGGGTGACAATGAATGTCTGAGTTCTGGTAACCCTCAACCTTCTACCCCAAATGGGGCGGAGGATTCTTGCCTCTGCTTCCAAACTCAGTTGTCACTTACAATCCAGTCTCTTACATCCAAACTTTTACACACACACACACACGATATTAGTAACGTTTTAACAAACACACGAAAACATGGAAACACGGAAACACAAAGGCACGGAATTTTAAGTACGTCTAGGACTCCGCCGTCCTTTATTTTTATTTTTTATTTTTTTTTATTTTAACACGGAATTTTAGCACGTATAGGACTCCGCCGTCCATGCGGAATTTGTGAATCAGAATCAGAATCAGAATCATCTTTATTTGCCAAGTATGTCCAAAACACACAAGGAATTTGTCTCCGGTAGTTGGAGCCGCTCTAGTACAACAAACAGTCAATTTACAGAACACTTTGGGGACATAAAGACATTGACAAAAAACAATTGTGCAAAAAGATGCAGAGTCCTCTAGCACTTAGAGCAGTTCGAACGACTAATATTGCAATAGTCCGGTGCAATGACCATTGTGCAAAGGGCGCTGAGACTTCAAGGAGTGTATGCGGTTTAAAGTGACGAGTAGTGCGATCATCTGGGACAATGTCGGTTGTGCAAATGTTACAGATACTCCTCAATCAGTGTGCAAATGGAGCAGATGCTACTCTGGCATGAGTGGCCAGTATATGCAAATAGTGCAGCATGGCGAGACAACTACAGTGAGTGCACAAGTAATAAATAATTGGCCCCACAGAAATGTGACAACGAACTCAAGTCAAAAAATTGCCAGCTTGTTGTAATGGAATTATAGGTTAGGTGTTTAAGAAGTTGATCGCAAGAGGGAAGAAGCTGTTGGAATGTCTACTAGTTCTAGTTTGCGTTGATCGGTAGTGCCTACCTGAGGGAAGGAGCTGGAAGAGCTGGTGACCGGGGTGCAGACGGTCCGAGAGGATTTTGCACACCCTTGTCTTAGTTCTGGCAGCGTGCAAGTCCTCAATGGTGGGTAGGGGGGTACCGACAATCCTTTCAGCAGTTTTGATTGTCCGTTGCAGTCGGAGTTTGTCCTTTTTTGTAGCAGCACCAAACCAGACTGTGATGGAAGAACACAGGACCGATTCGATGACCGCTGTGTAGAACTGTCTCAGCAGCTCCGGTGGCAGGCCGTGCTTTCTCAGAAGCCGCAGGAAGTACATCCTCTGCTGGGCCTTTTTGAGGACGGAGTTGATGTTGTTCGCCCACTTCAGGTCCTGAGAGATTGTAATTCCCAGGAACTTGAAGGTCTCGACGGTTGACACAAGGCAGCTGGACAACGTGAGGGGCAGCTGTGGCGAAGGATGCCTCCTGAAGTCCACGATCATCTCTACCGTCTTGAGCGTGTTCAGCTCCAGGTTGTGTCGCCCGCACCACAGCTCCAGCCGCTCCGCTTCCTGTCGATATGCAGACTCGTCATCGTCCTTGATGAGGCCGATGACAGTGGTGTCATCTGCAAACTTCAGGAGCTTGACAGTCGGGTTCGCTGAGGTGCAGTCGTTCGTGTAGAGAGAGAAGAGCAGCGGAGAGAGGACACAACCTTGGGGCGCCCCAGTGCTGATGCTGCGTGTGGATGAGGTGGCCTCCCCCAGCCTGACCTGCTGTGTCCTGCCCGTCAGAAAGCTGTAAATCCACTGGCAGGTGGCAGGTGAGACGCTGAGCTGGAGAAGCTTGGTTGAAAGGAGTTCAGGGATGATGGTGTTGAACGCTGAGCTGAAGTCCACGAACAGGATCCTCGCGTAGGTCCCTGCACTGTCGAGGTGTTCTAGGATGAAGTGCAGTCCCATGTTGACTGCATCATCCGCAGACCTGTTCGCTTGGTAGGCAAACTGCAGGGGGTCCAGCAGGGGACCTGTGACACTCTTGAGGTGGTCCAGCACGAGACGTTCAAAGGACTTCATGACCACAGATGTCAAAGCGACAGGCCTGTAGTCATTCAGACTAGAAATTGCAGGTTTCTTGGGGACTGGAATGATGGTGGAGCGTTTGAAGCAGGATGGAACTTCGCACATTTCCAAAGATCTGTTAAAGATCTGAGTGAAGACTGGAGCGAGCTGGTCCGCGCAGACTTTGAGGCAGGATGGGGACACATGGTCCGGTCCTGTTGCTTTGTTAATCTTCTGTTGTTTGAAGATGCGTCTCACATCCTGTTCATGGATGGTTAACGCAGAAGTCAGAGGTGTGGTTGTGGTCGCGGGTGCGGCCGGGTGGGTGTGTGGAGTGAAACTGTCCTTTTCAAATCTGCAATAGAAGGTATTCAAGTCGTTGGCTAGTGTGCTATTGTTCTCAGCTTGGGGGGATCGTCGCTTGTAATTAGTCAGCGATTGGAATGCACGCCAGACTGATTTCGAGTCGTTCGCGCTAAACTGTTTTTCCAACTTTGCTGCATAGATCTTCTTTGCAATGTTAATTTCTTTAGTAAGCTGGTTTCTAGCTCGATTATACAGGGCCCTGTCCCCGCTCTGATATGCATCTTCCTTAGCTTGACGAAGCTGCTTAAGTTTAGCAGTGAACCACGGCTTGTTGTTGTTGAATGTCCGAAATGATTTTGTTGGTACACAAACCTCTTCACAGAAACTGATATAGGATCTGACAGTGTCCGTATATTCATCCAGGCTGCCAGCTGAATTTTCAAAGACACTCCAGTCTGTGCAGTCTAAACAGCTTTGAAGTTCCATCTTTGCTTCATTGGTCCACTTTTTGACTGTTTTCACTGTAGGCTTCGCACATTTAAGTACTTGCTTGTACGTCGGTATTAAGTGAATTAAGCAGTGATCAGACGAGCCCAGGGCTGCACGAGGTATAGCACGGTATGCGTTTTTTACCGTAGTGTAGCAGTGGTCTAAAGTATTATTTTCCCTGGTAGGACAGTCGATGTGCTGCTTGTATTTCGGGAGTTCGTGGTTGAGTTTAGCTTTGTTAAAGTCCCCGAGAATAATGAGGGGTGAGTCAGGGTGTTTTTTTTCAATTTCGTTGACTTGTTCGGCGAGCGTTAGCAATGCGGCGCTCGTGTTAGCTTGCGGTGTGATATAGACTCCAGCCAGTATAAACGATGCAAACTCACGTGGCGCGTAAAATGGTTTACAGTTCAGAAACAGCGACTCCAAATGCGGGCTGCAGTGTGTGCTGAGCACCGTGACGTCCGTACACCATTTTTCGTTTATATGGAGGCATATCCCGCCGCCCTTCGTTTTTCCCGATGATTCCATGTCGCGGTCCGCTCGATGAATGTTGAAGCCGGGAAGCGTGACGGCGCCATCGGGTACGGCGTCGCAAAGCCAGGTCTCCGTGAAGCACATGGCCGCGGAACGTCCGAAGTCTTTACTGGTCTTTAACAGAAGATGAAGCTCGTCCATTTTGTTGGGTAGGGAGCGTACATTCGCGAGGTGGATCGACGGGAACGCCAATCTGTGTCCTCTCTTGCGGAGTTTCACCTGAATTCCGGCTCGTTTTCCTCTGTGGCGCCGCTTCCGCATCCATGTGCCGAAAACCGCGGACGCCGCTCCGGTGAGTAACTCGGGGAAAAAACTGAGCGGATTTTCGAAAGTTGGTGACAGAAAGTCCGGAGTAGCCTCCTTGATGGTTAGCAGGTCTCCCCTTGTGTAAGTGAGTCGTGTAAGGTCTCCAAAGACGGACGGAAAACACAAAAACAAAGACAATACTAGAGAGCGCGTTACCGAGGCACCCTCTGCTGGACACGAGGCGGCCACACTGGTAGGCGCCATCTTGGAAATTCTTACACCGATTGCCTTTATGTATTAACAAAACTCTTGCTATGATTATTATTGTTTTATGATTAGCAGCATCAGGGGTTGAGGTCACTCGCAGAGGGGTTATTGAGGGACTGGGTGACCACATGGTGGCACTGCTCTTGGAGAACAAGGAGGAGGAGGAAGATGTGGTGCTCTTATTGGGGGAGAAGGAAGAGAATGGAACAGGAAGCAGCAATAACCCGACCGGAAGAGATGCCGTGTGTCAGGCTGCTGTACTGGCTAGGCAATTGTATTACGCAGTGTATACAGCAAAAATGATGAAACCACGGTCACTGCTCATTGGTTCGTATTCGGGACTTCGTTGCAAGGCAGGAGGGACAAAAAACATTTGCTCTTCGGTTGTGTTCACCGGGGGCCTCTCCATCTAAATTCGTAGTCCTTAGATGGATCGCATACAAGCCGATCAGGTGTCGGAAAGTGCCAGCTTATAAAAAAAATCACTTCCAGAACATACATCCATTTTCTTCACCGCTTATCCTCACTAGACTCGCGGGCTGCTGGAGCCTATCCAAGCTATCTTCGGGCAGGAGGCGCGGGGTCCACCCTGAATTAGTCACCAGCCAATCGCAGTACACATAGAAAAACAATCATTGGCACCTACGGGCAATTTAGAGTCTTCGGTGAACCTAGCATGCATGTTTTTGGAATGTGGGAGGAAACCGGAGTGCCCGGAGAAAACCCACGCAGGCACGGGCAGAACATGTAAACTCCACACAGGCGGGTTTAAACCCCCCAGTTCTGGGGACCGGGGTGAGGCAGATGTGCTAACCAGTCGCCCACCGTGCACTTCCAGAACAGTTTGTCCAAATTTGTCTGAATTGCTATATATTTTTTTATTTTGTCAAGAACATTACGCAGGAAAGTTATTACAGTCTCTTATCTAATAGGATGAAAATGATTCTGCATAATGTTAAATTGCAGAACATGATCATGACTCTATTCTGTCTAATTATTAAAACTATGGCTTCAATATTTATTTCATGAAATCTAAAAATATGACAAAGTTGAGAGTGACATTCGTGTCACATTTCATCACCAGACATGATGTGAGCATAAAAACCCTTGAAATGGTAATCTGTATTTAATGTTGATAAATATTCTTATCAATACAGTAAAATGTTGAGATGATTCACTTGATTGACAGTTTAATGCCTATCATGCACTTCACATTAATTCACTGTCGTCCTGGCTCAGCATCCTGCAGGTTTTCCTCAGCCTTGCTGCAGCCAATAGTTTTAGACAGACAACTTACGTGCCAGGTTCCACCAACCCAAGCCGTGATTGTATAGTGGGTAGTACTCTGCATTGTGGCGACATCAACCCCGGTTCAAATCTGGGTCATGGCAGGAATGAAGCCCACAGTGAAAATAATCCACAGGGGCTTGAAGAGGGCCCCACGGCATCGTGGGCTCGTGGCGCAATGGATAACGTGACTGACTACTGTTAGATATATTTTAGAAGTTATCATTTATTTGCTTAGCTTGCATTAGTATTTTGCATTAGTAGCTTGCATTAGTATTATGGACAATATTTAGATAGAAAGATGTCTCGCCTTCAAGAAGATGACTCAGCAACATCCGATGGAAGGGCGCCTTGACCAAGGACGTGATCGGATGTGGTCGGGGATGGGACAGGTGTCGTCTGGTCCTATGTTTTGTGTTGTGTCTTAATGCTTAGAACATTATGTCTTGTAAAACCCTCCTATTTTCAAATAAATGTAGGAGCGACGGGGGAGATTGTTTAGAGCGTGTTGAGAGGCTGTAACCTGAACAATCTCCCATGCGCCCTCCTCATGAGTAAAATGACCAACATCTTCATTCCTTTTGTGTTTATTCATTATAATGTTTGGGAAGATAAATCCAACAGTTTTACACACATTTGCTGTTTTTATTGCTTAAAAATGCTCCCCAGCTCCCTCTGCTGTACACTTTTTTTATTTTAACTCATAACTTCACAAAGGATGCTTTCCCAGTCAATTCTCTTGCTTTTGAGAGTAAAACGCTCCCCTTTACTAGTTACAGGCAGTGGTTTGAATCCCAAAGCTTTGGTTGGTGTTTTACACACATTTGCAGTTTTTATCGCTTAAAAATGCTTCCCAGCTCCCTCTGCTGTACACTTTTTTATTGTAACTCATAACTTCACAAAGGATTATTTCCAAGTAAATTCTCTTGCATTTAAGAGTAAATATCTCCCCTTTATACAAGTGACAGGTAGTGGTTTGAATCCCAAAGCTTTGGTTGGAGTTTTACACACATTTGCTGTTTTTATTGCTTAAAAATGCTCCCCAGTTCCCTCTGCTGTACACTTTTTTTATTTTCACTCATAACTTCACAAATGATGCTTTCCAATAAATTCTATTGCATTTTATAGGAAAACTCTCCCCTTTATACTAGTTACAGGCAGTGGTTTGAATCCCAAAGCTTTGGTTGGAGTTTTACACACATTTGCAGTTTTTATCGCTTAAAAATGCTTCCCAGCTCCCTCTGCTGTACACTTATTTTATTTTCACTCATAACTTCAAAAATAATGCTTTCCCAGTAAAGTCTCTTGCTTTTTAGAGTAGAACTCTCCCCTTTATACAAGTTACAGGCAGTGGTTTGAATCCCAAAGCTTTGGTTGGAGTTTTACATACATTTGCTGTTTTTATTGCTTAAAAATGCTTCCCAGCTTCCTCTGCTGTACACTTTTTTTATTGTCACTCATATCTTCACAAAGGATGCTGTCCCAGGAAATTCTCTTGCTTTTTAGAGTAAAACTCTCCCCTTCTTACTAGTTACAGGCAGTGGTTTGAATCCCAAAGCTTTGGTTGGTGTTTTACACACATTTGCAGTTTTTATCGCTTAAAAATGCTTCCCTGTGCATGCTGCACACTTTTTTTTATTGTAACTCATAACTTCACAAAGGATGCTGTCCCAGTAAATTCTCTTGCTTTTTAGTGTAAAACTCTCCGCTTTATACTAGTTACAGGCCGTGGTTTGAGTCCCAAAGCTTTGGTTTGGGTTTTACACACATTTGCAGTTTTTGTTGCTGAAAAATGCTTCCCAGTGCCTGCTGTACACATTTTTTATTTTGACTCATAATTTCACAAAGGATGCTTTCCAAGTAGATTCTCTTGCTTTTTCGAGTAAAACTCTCCCCTTTATATTAATTACAGGCAGTGGTTTGAATCCCAAAAATTTGGTTGGAGTTTTACACACATTTGCAGTTTCTATTGCTTAAAAATGCTTCCCAGCGCCTGCTGTACACATTTTTTTATTTTCACTCATAACTTCACAAAGGATGCTTTCCCAGTAAAGTCTCTTGCTTTTGAGAGTAAAACTCTCCCCTTTATACTAGTTACAGGTTGTGGTTTGTGAGTTTTACACACATTTGCAGTTTTTATCGCTTAAAAATGCTTCCCAGCGCCTGCTGTACACTTTTTTTTATTTTGACTCATAACTTCACAAAGGATGCTTTCCCATTAAATTCTCTTGCTTTTTCGAGTTGAACTCTCCCCTTTATACTAGTTACAGGCAGTGGTTTGAATCCCAAAGTTTTGCTTGGAGTTTTACACACATTTGTTGTTTTTATTGTTTAAAAATGCTTACCAGTGCCTGCTGTACACTTTTTTTATTTTGACTGATAACTTCACAAAGGATGATTTCCAATTAAATTCTATTGCATTTTAGAGTAAAACTGTCCCCTTTATACTAGTTACAGGCAGTGGTTTGAATACCAAAGCTTTGGTTGGAGTTTTACACACATTTGCTGTTTTTATTGCTTAAAAATGCTTCCCAGCTACCTCTGCTGTACACTTTTTTTTTTGTAACTCATGACTTCACTAATGATGCTTTCCCGGTAAATTATCTTGCTTTTTAGAGTAAAACTCTCCCCTTTATACAAGTTACAGGCAGTGGTTTGAATCCCAAAGCTTTGGTTGGAGTTTTACACACGTTTGCAGTTTTTATTCCTTAAAAATGCTTTCCAGCGACTTCTTTACACTTTTTTTATTTTCACTCATAACTTCACAAAGGATGCTTTCCCAGTAAAGTCTCTTGCTTTTTAGAGTAAAACTCTCCCCTTTAGACGAGGTACAGGTTTTGGTTTGTGAGTTTTACATTGATTTGCAGTTTTTATCGCTTAAAAATGCTTCCCAGCGCCTGCTGTACACTTTTTTTGTTTTGACTCATAACTTCACAAAGGATGCTTTCCCAGTAAATTCTCTTGATTTTTAGAGTAGAACTCTCCCCTTTATACTAGTTCCAGGCAGTGATTTGAATCCCAAAGCTTTGGTTGGAGTTTTACACACATTTGCTGTTTTTATTGCTTAAAAATGCTTCCCAGCGCCTGCTGTACACTTTTTTTATTTTCACTCATAGCTTCACAAAGGATGCTTTCCCAGGAAATTATCTTACTTTTTAGAGAAAAACTCTCCCCTTTATACTAGTTACAAGCAGTGGTTTGAATCCCAAAGCTTTGGTTGGAGTTTTACACACATTTGCAGTTTTTATTGCTTAAAAATGCTTCCCAGCGCCTGCTGTAAACTTTTTATATTTTGACTCAGAATTTCACAAACGATGCTTTCCCAGTAAATTCTCTTGCTTTTTAGAGTTAAACTCTCCCCTTTATACTAGTTACAGGTTGTGGTTTGTGAGTTTTACACACATTTGCAGTTTTTATCGCTTAAAAATGCTTCCCAGCGCCTGCTGTACACTTTTTTTGTTTTGACTCATAACTTCACAAAGGATGCTTTCCCATTAAAGTCTCTTGCTTTTTAAATTAGAACTCTCCCCTGCATACTATTGACAGGCAGTGGTTTGAATCCCAAAGCTTTGGTTGGAGTTTTACACACATTTGCAGTTTTTATTGCTTAGAAATGTGTCCCAGCGTCTGCTGTACACTTTTTTTTTTTTTTACTCATAACTTCACAAAGGATGCTTTCTCTGGAAATTCTCTTGCATTTTTGAGTAAAACTCTCCCCTTTATGCTAGTTAGAGGTAGTGGTTTGAATCCCAAAGCTTTGGTTGGAGTTTTACACACATTTGCAGTTTTTATTGCTTAAAAATGCTTCCCAGCTCCCTCTGCTGTACACTTTTTTTTATTGTGACTCATAACTTCACAAAGGATGCTTTCCCAGTAATTCTCTTGCTTTTTAGAGTAAAACTCTCCCCTTTATACTAGTTACAGGCAGTGGTTTGAATCCCAAAGCTTTGGTTGGAGTTTTACACACATTTGCAGTTTTTATTGCTTAAAAATGCTTACCAGCTCCCTCTGCTGTACACTGTTTTTTATTGTAACTCATAACTTCACTAAGGATGCTTTCCCAGGTAAATTCTCTTGCTTTTTAGAGTAAAACTCTACCCCTTTATACTAAGTTACAGGCAGTGGTTTGAATCCCAAAGCTTTGGTTGGAGTTTTACACACATTTACAGTTTTTATTGCTTAAAAATGCCTCCCAGCGCCTGCTGTAGACTTTTTATATTTTGACTCAGAATTTCACAAAGGATGCTTTCCCAGTAGATTCTCTTGCTTTTTAGAGTAGAACTCTCCCCTTTATACTAGTTACAGGCAATGGTTTGAATACCAAAGCTTTGGTTTGAGTTTTACACACATTTGCAGTTTTTATCGCTTAAAAATGCCTCCCAGCGCCTGCTGTACACTTTTTTTTATTGTGACTCATAACTTCACAAAGGATGCTTTCCCAGTAAATTCGCTTGCTTTTTATAGTAAAACTATCCCCTTTATACTAGTTACAGGTTGTGGTTTGTGAGTTTTACACACATTTGCAGTTTTTATCTCTTAAAAATGCTCCCCAGCGGCTGCTGTACACTTTTTTTTATTGTGACTCATAACTTCACAAAGGATGATTTCCCAGTAAATTCTCTTGCTTTTTAGAGTAAAACTCTCCCCTTTATACTAGTTACAGAAAGTGGTTTGAATCCCAAAGCTTTGGTTGGAGTTTTACAAACATTTGCTGTTTTTATTGCTTAAAAATGGTTCCCAGCGCCTGCTGTACACTTTTTTGATTTTCACTCATAACTTCACAAATGATGCTTTCCAAGTAAAGTCTCTTGCTATTTTGAGTACAACTCTCCCCTTTATGCTATTTACAGGTAGTGGTTTGAATCCCAAAGCTTTGGTTGGAGTTTTACACACATTTGCAGTTTTTATTGCTTAAAAATGCTTCCGAGCGCCTGCTGTACACTTTTTTTATTTTGACTCATAACTATACAAAGGATGCTTTCCCAGTAAATTCTCTTGCATCTTTGAGTAAAACTCTCCCCTTTATGCTAGTTACAGGTAGTGGTTTGAATCCCAAAGCTTTGGTTGGAGTTTTACACACATTTGCAGTTTTTATTGCTAAAAAATGCTTCCCAGCTCCCTCTGCTGTACACTTTTTTTATTGTAACTCATAACTTCAAAAAGGATGCTTTCCCAGTAAAGTCTCTTGCATTTTAGAGTAGAACTCTCCCCTTTATACTAGTTACAGGCAAGTGGTTTGAATCCCAAAGCTTTGGTTGGAGTTTTACACACATTTGCAGTTTTTATTGCTTAAAAATGCTTCCCAGCGCCCTCTGCTGTACACTTTTTTTATTTTGACTCATAACTTCACAAAGGATGCTTTCCAGTAAATTCTCTTGCATTTTAGAGTAAAACTCTCCCCTTTATACTAGTTACAGGCAGTGGTTTGAATCCCAAAGCTTTGGTTGGAGTTTTACACACATTTGCATGTTTTTATTGCTTAAAAAATGCTTCCCAGCTCCCTTGCTGTACACTTTTTTTATTGTAACTCATAACTTCACAAAGGATGCTTTCCCAGTAAAGTCTCTTGCTTTTTAGAGTAGAACTCTCCCCTTTATACTAGTTACAGGCAGTGGTTTGAATCCCAAAGCTTTGGTTGGAGTTTTACACACATTTGCTGTTTTTATTGCTTAAAAATGCTTCCCAGCTCCCTGCTGTACACTTTTTTTTATTTTGACTCATAACTTCACAAAGGATGCTTTCCCATTAAAGTCTCTTGCTTTTTAGAGTAGAACTCTCCCCTTAATACTAGTTACAGGCAGTGGTTTGAATCCCAAAGCTTTGGTTGAGTTTTACACACATTTGCAGTTTTTATTGCTTAAAAATGCTTCCCAGCTCCTCTGCTGTACACTTTTTTTATTGTACTCATAACTTCACAAAGGATGCTTTCCCATGGTAAATTCTCTTGCTTTTAGAGTAAAACTCTCCCCTTTATACTAGTTACAGGCAGTGGTTTGAATCCCAAAGCTTTGGTTGGAGTTTTACACACATTTGCAGTTTTTATTGCTTAAAAATGCTTCCCAGCTCCCTCTGCTGTCCACTTTTTTTATTGTAACTCATAACTTCACTAAGGATGCTTTCCATGTAAATTCTCTTGCTTCTTAGAGTAAAACTCTCCCCTTTATACTAGTTACAGGTGTGGTTTGTGAGATTTACACACATTTGCAGTTTTATCTCTTAAAAATGCTCCCCAGCGGCTGCTGTACACTTTTTTTATTTTGACTCATACTTCACAAAGATGCTTTCCAGTAAATTCCTCTTGTCTTTTTAGAGTAAAAACTCTCCCCTTTATACTAGTTACAGGTAGTGGTTTGAATCCCAAAGCTTTGGTTGGAGTTTACACACATTTTGCAGTTTTTATTGCTTAAAAATGTCCCAGCGCCTTCTGTACACTTTTTTTTATTTTCCTCATAACTTCACAAAGGGATGCTTTCTCAGTAAGTCTCTTGCATTTTTAGAGTAAACTCTCCCCTTTACGACGAGTAGTTACAGGTTTTGGTTGTGAGTTTTACAAACACTTTGCAGTTTTATTCGCTTAAAAATGCTTCCCAGCGCCTGCTGTACACTTTTTTTGTTTTGATCATAACTTCACAAAGGATGCTTTCCCAGTAAATTCTCTTGATTTTAGAGTAGAACTCTCCCCTTTATACTAGTTACAGGCAGTGGTTTGAATCCCAAAGCTTTGGTTGGAGTTTACAAACATTTGCTGTTTTTATTGCTTAAAAATGCTTCCCAGCGCCCTGCTGTACACTTTTTTATTTTGACTCATAACTTCACAAAGGATGCTTTCCAAGTAAAGTCTCTTGCTTTTTAGAGTAGAACTCTCCCCTTTATACTAGTTACAGGCAGTGGTTTGAATCCCAAAGCTTTGGTTGGAGTTTTACAAACATTTGCAGTTTTTATTGCTTAAAAATGCTTCCCAGCGCCTGCTGTACCACTTTTTTTATTTGACTCATAACTTCACAAAGGATGCTTTCCCAGTAAATTCTCTTGCTTTTTAGAGTAAAACTCTCCCCTTTATGCTAGTTACAGGCAGTGGTTTGAATCCCAAAGCTTTGGTTGGAGTTTACACACATTTGCAGTTTTTATTGCTTAAAAATGCTTCCCAGCGCCTGCTGTACACTTTTTTATTTTGACTCATAACTTCACAAAGGATGCTTTCCCAGTAAATTCTCTTGCTTTTTAGAGTAAGAACTCTCCCCTTTATACTAGTTACAGGCAGTGGTGTTGAATCCCAAAGCTTTGGTTGGAGTTTTAAACACATTGCAGTTTTTATTGCTAAATAATGCTCCCCAGCGCCCTCTACTGTACAGCTTTTTTTATTTTGAACTCATAACTTCACGAAAGGATGCTTTCCCAGGTAAATTCTCTTGCTTCTTAGAGTAGAAACTCTCCCCTTTCATACTAGTTACAGGCTAGTGGTTTGAAATCCCAAAGCTTTGGTTGGAGTTTTACACACATTTGCAGTTTTTATTCGCTTAAAAATGCTTACCCAGCTCCCCTCTGCTGTACACTTTTTATATTGTCACTCATAACTTCACTAAGGCTGCTTTCCCAGTAAATTCTCTTGCTTTTAGAGTAAAACTCTCCCCTTTATACTAGTTCAGCAGGTTGTGGTTTGTTGAGTTTTACACACATTTGCCAGTTTTTATTGCTTAAAAATGCTTCCCAGCGCCTGCTGTACACTTTTTTATTTTGACTCATAACTTCACAAAGGATGCTTTCCCAGTAAAGTCTCTTGCTTTTTAGAGTAGAAACTCTCCCCTTTATACTAGTTACAGGCAGTGGTTTGAATCCCAAAGCTTTGGTTGGAGTTTTACACACATTTGCAGTTTTTATTGCTTAAAAATGCTTCCCCAGCGCTGCTGTACACTTTTTATATTTTGACTCATAACTTCACAAAGGATGCTTTCCCAGTAAATTCTCTTGCTTTTTAGAGTAGAAAATCTCCCCTTTATACTAGTTACAGGTTGTGGTTTGAATCCCAAAGCTTGGTTGGAGTTTTACACACATTTGCAGTTTTTATTCGCTGAAAAATGCTTCCCAGCGCCTGCTGTACACTTTTTTATTTTGACTCATAACTTCACAAAGGATGCTTTCCCAGTAAATTCTCTTGCTTTTTAGAGTAAAACTCTCCCTTGATACTAGTTACAGCAGTGGTTTGAATCCCAAAGGTTTGTTGAGTTTTACACACATTTGCAGTTTTTATTGCTTAAAAATGCTTCCCAGCGCCTGCTGTACACTTTTTTTATTTTGACTCATAACTTCACAAAGGATGCTTTCCAAGTAAGATTCTCTTGCATTTTAAGAGTAAAACTCTCCCCTTTATACTAGTTACAGGCAGTGGTTTGAATCCCAAAGCTTTGGTTGGAGTTTTACACACATTTGCAGTTTTTATTGCTTAAAAATGCTTCCCAGCGCCTGCTGTACACTTTTTTATATTTTGACTCAGAACTTCACAAACGATGCTTTCCCAGTAAATTCTCTTGCTTTTTAGAGTTAAAACTCTCCCTTTATACTAGTTACAGGTTGTGGTTTGGTTGAGTTTTACACACATTTGCAGTTTTTATCGCTTAAAAAATGACTTCCCAGCGCCTGCTGTACACCTTTTTTATTTTGACTCATAACTTCACAAAGGATGCTTTCCCAGTAAATTCTCTTGCTTTTTAGAGTAGAACTCTCCCCTTCATACTATTGACAGGCGTGGTTTGAATCCCAAAAGCTTTGGTTGGAGTTTTATACACATTTGCAGTTTTTATTGCTTAAAAATGCTTCCCCAGCGTCTGCTGTAACTGTTTTTTTTTTTAACTCATAACTTCACAAAGGATGCTTTCTCTGGGAAATTATCTTGCTTTTAGAGTAAAAACTATCCCCTATTATACTAGTTACAGGCAGTGGTTTGAATCCCAAAGCTTTGTGTTGGAGTTTTACACACATTTGCAGTTTTTATCGCTTAAAAATGCTTACCAGCTCCCTCTGCTGTCCACTTTTTATATTGTCACTCATAACTTCACTAAGGATGCTTTCCCGGGTAATTCTCTTGCTTTTTAGAGTAAAACTCTCCCCTTTATACAAGTTACAGGGTTGTGGTTATGTAGTTTTACACACATTTCGCAGTTTTATTGCTTAAAAATGCTTCCCAGCGCCTGCTGTAGACTTTTTATATTTGACTCAGAACTTCACAAAGGATCTTTCCAGTAAATTCTCTTGCATTTTTAGAGTAAAACTCTCCCTTTATAGCTAGTTACAGGCAGTGGTTTGAATCCCAAAGCTTTGGTTAGTTTTTACACACATTTGCAGTTTTTATTGCTTAAAAAATGCTTCCCAGCTCCTGCTGTACACTTTTTATATTTTGACTCAGAACTTCACAAAGGATGCTTTCCCATTAAAGTCTCTTGCTTTTTAAATTAGAACTCTCCCCTGCATACTATTGACAGCAGTGGTTTGAATCCCAAAGCTTTGGTTGGAGTTTTACACACATTTGCAGTTTTTATTGCTAAAAAATGCTTCCCAGCGTCTGCTGTACACTTTTTATATTTTGACTCAGAACTTCACAAAGGATGCTTTCCAGTAAAGTATCTTGCTTTTTAGAGTAAAACTCTCCCCTTTATACTAGTTACAGGCAGTGGTTTTGAATCCCAAGCTTTGGTTGGAGTTTACACACATTTGCAGTTTTTATGCTGAAAAATGCTTCCCAGCGCCTTTGTAACTTTTTTTTATTTGACTCATAACTTCACAAAGGATGCTTTCCCAGTAATTCTCTTGTTTTTTATAGTAAAACTATCCCCTTTATACTAGTTACAGGTTGTGGTTTGTGAGATTTACACACATTTGCAGTTTTTATCTCTTAAAAATGCTCCCCAGCGGCTGCTGTACACTTTTTTTATTTTGACTCATAACTTCACAAGGATGCTTTCCCAGTAAATTCTCTTGTTTTTTCATATAAAACTCCGCTTTATACTAGTTGCAGGTTGTGGTTTGAATCCCCAAAGCTTTGGTTGGAGTTTTACACACATTTGCAGTTTTTATTGCTGAAAAATGCTTCCCAGCGCCTTTGTAAACTTTTTTGTATTGACTCAGAACTTCACAAAGGATGCTTTCCCAGTAAATTTCTCTGCTTTTTAGAGTAAAACTCTCCCCTTTATACAAGTTCCAGGTTGTGGTTTGTGAGTTTTTACACACATTTGCAGTTTTTTTTGCTTAAAAATGCTTCCCAGCGCCTGCTGTACACTGACTCATAACTTCACAAAGGATGCTTTCCCAGTAAATTCTCTTGCTTTTTCAAGGAGAACTGTCCCCTTTATACTATTTACAGGCAGTGGTTTGAATCCCAAAGCTTTTGTTGGAGTTTTACACACATTTGCTGTTTTTATGACTTAAAAATGCTCCCCAGCTCCCTCTGCTTTACACTTTTGTATTTTCACTCATAACTTCACAAATGATGCTTTCCAAGTAAAGTCTCTTGCTTTTCGAGTAGAACTCTCCCCTTTCTGCTAGTTACAGGTAGTGGTTTGAATCCCAAAGCTTTGGTTGGAGTTTTACACACATTTGTAGTTTTTATCGCTAGAAAAATGCTTCCGAGCGCCTGCTGTACACTTTTTTTATTTTGACTCAGACTTCACAAAGGATGCTTTCCCAGTAAATTATCTTGCTTTTTAGAGTAAAACTCTCCCCTTATACTAGGTTCAGGCCAGTGGTTTGAAATCTCAA
>NW_026904443.1:0-23178 GCF_024500275.1 Phycodurus eques | reverse complement strand
TTTACTGGGAAAGCATCCTTTTATGAAGTTATGAGTCCAAATAAAAAAAGTGTACAGCAGGCGCTGGGAAGCATTTTTAAGCAATAAAAACAGCAAATGTGTGTAAAACTCCAACCAAAGCTTTGGGATTCAAACCACTGCCTGTAACTAGTATAACGGGGAGAGTTATATTCCAAAAAACAAGATACTTTACTGGGAAAGCATCCTTTGTGAAGTTATGAGTCAAAATTAAAAAAAAGTGTACAGCAGGCGCTGGGAAGCATTTTTAAGCAATAAAAACAGCAAATGTGTGTAAAACTCCAACCAAAGCTTTGGGATTCAAACCACTGCCTGTAACTAGAATAAAAGGGAGAGTTTTACTCCAAAATGCAAGAGACTTTACAAGGAAAGCATCCTTTGTGAAGTTGTGAGTTACAATAAAAAAAGTGTACAGTAGAGGGAGCTGGGGAGCATTTTTAATTCATAAAAACAGCAAATGTGTGTGAAACTCCAACCAAAGCTTTGGGATTCAAACCACTGCCTGCAACTAGGATAAAGGTGAGAGTTTTCCTCCAAAATGCTAGAGACTTTACTGGGAAAGCATCCTTTGTGAAGTTATGAGTCAAAATAAATAAAGTGGACAGCAGGCGCTGGGAAGCATTTTTAAGCGATAAAAACTGCAAATGTGTGTAAAACTCCAACCAAAGCTTTTGAGATTCAAAACCACTGCCTGTAACTAGTATAAAGCGGAGAGTTTTACTCTAAAATAGCAAGAGAATTACTGGGAAAGCATCCTTTGTGAAGTTATGAGTCAAAATAAAAAAAGTGTACAGCAGAGGCGCTAGGGAAGCATTTTTAAGCAATAAAAACTGCAAATGTGTGTAAAACTCCAACCAAAGCTTTGGAATTCAAACCACTGCCTGTAACTAGTATAAAGGGCAGAGTTTTACTCTAAAATGCAAGAGACCTTACTGGGAAAGCATCCTTTGTGAAGTTATGAGTGCAAAATAAAAAAAGTGTACAGCAGTCGCTGGGAAGCATTTTTAAGCAATAAAAACAGCAAATGTGTGTAAAACTCCAACCAAAGCTTTGGGATTCAAACCACTGCCTGTAACTAGTGTCAAGGGGAGAGTTTTACTCCAAAAAACAAGAGACTTTACTGGGAAAGCATCCTTTGTGAAGTAATGAGTTACAATAAAAAAGTGTACAGCAGAGGGAGCTGGGGAGCACTTTTAAGCAATAAAAACTGCAAATGTGTGTAAAACTCAAACCAAAGCTTTGGGATTCAAACCACTGCCTGTAACTCGTATAAAGGGGAGAGTTTTAGTCTAAAATGCAAGAGAATTTACTTGGAAAGCATCCTTTGTGAAGTTATGAGTCAAAATAAAAAAAAGTGTACAGAAGAGGGAGCTGCGAAGCATTTTTAAGAAATAAAAACAGCAAATGTGTGTTAAACTCCAACCAAAGCTTTGGGATTCAAAACACTGCTGTAACTACTATAAAGGGGAGAGTTCTACTCTGAAAAGCAAGAGAATTACTGGGAAAGCATCCTTTGTGAAGTTATGAGTTACAATAAAAAAAGTGTACAGAAGAGGGAGCTGCGAAGCATTTTTAAGCAAAAAAAAAACTGCAAATGTGTGGAAAACTCCAGCCAAAGCTTTGGGATTAAAACCGCTGCCTGTAACTAGTATAAAGGGCAGAGTTCTACTCTAAATAGCCAGAGATTTTACTGGGAAAGCATCCTTTGTGAAGTTATGAGTCAAAATAGAAAACAGTGTACAGCAGGCGCTGGGAAGCGTTTTTAAGCAATAAAAAACTGCAAATGTGTGTAAAACTCCAACCAAAGCTTTTGGATTCAAAAAACTGCCTGTAACTAGTATAAAGGGCAGAGTTCTTACTCTAAATAGCCAGAGATTTTACTGGGAAAGCATCCTTTTTGAAGTTATGAGTCAAAATAGAAAACGTGTACAGCAGGCGCTGGGAAGCGTTTTTAAGCAATAAAAAATGCAAATGTGTGTAAAACTCCAACCAAAGCTTTTGGATTCAAAAACTGCCTGTAACTAGTATAAAGGGCAGAGTTCTACTCTAAATAGCCAGAGATTTACTGGGAAAGCATCCTTTGTGAAGTTATGAGTCAAAATATAAAAAGTGTACAGCAGGCGCTGGGAAGCGTTTTTAAGCAATAAAAACTGCATTTGTGTGTAAAACTCCAACCAAAGCTTTGGGATTCAAACCACTGCCTGTAACTAGAATAAAAGGGAGAATTTCTCTCTAAAAAGCAAGAGAATTTACTGGGAAAGCATCCTTTGTGAAGTTATGAGTCACAATAAAAAATGTGTACAGCAGAGTGAGCTGGGAAGCATTTTTAAGCAATAAGAACTGCAAATGTGTGTAAAACTCAAACCAAAGCTTTGGGATTCAAACCACTGCCTGTTACTAGTATAAAGGGGAGAGTTCTACTCTAAAAAATCAAGAGAATTTACTTGGAAAGCATCTTTTGTGAAGTTATGAGTCAAAATAAATAAAGTGGACAGCAGGCGCTGGGAAGCATTTTTAAGCAATAAAAATTGCAATTGGGTGTAAAACTCCAACCAAAGCTTTGGGATTCAAACCACTGCCTGTAACTAGTATAAAGGGGAGAGTTTTACTCGAAAAAGCAAGAGAATTTACTGGGAAATCATCCTTTGTGAAGTTATGAGTACAAAATAGAAAACGTGTACAGCAGGGGCTGGGAAGCGTTTTTAAGCAATAAAAACATGCAAATGTGTGTAAAACTCCAACCAAAGCTTTTGGATTCAAAAAACTGCCTGTAACTAGTATAAAGGGCAGAGTTCTACTCTAAATAGCCATAGATTTTACTGGGAAAGCATCCTTTGTGAAGTTATGAGTCAAAATAGAAAACGTGTACAGCAGGCGCTGGGAAGCGTTTTTAAGCAATAAAAAATTGCAAATGTGTGTAAAACTCCAACCAAAGCTTTTGGATTCAAAAAACTGCCTGTAACTAGTATAAAGGGCAGAGTTCTACTCTAAATAGCCAGAGATATTACTGGGAAAGCATCCTTTTTGAAGTTATGAGTAAAATAGAAAACGTGTACAGCAGGGGCTGGGAAGCGTTTTTAAGCAATAAAAAACTGCAAATGTGTGTAAAACTCCAACCAAAGCTTTTGGATTCAAAACACTGCCTGTAACTAGTATAAAGGGCGAGAGTTCTACTCTAAATAGCCAGAGATTTACTGGGAAAGCATCCTTTGTGAAGTTATGAGTCAAAATAAAAAAAGTGTACAGCCAAGGCGCTGGGAAGCGTTTTTAAGCAATAAAAAACTGCAAATGTGTGTAAAACTCCAACCAAAGCTTTTGGATTCAAAACACTGCCTGTAACTAGTATAAAGGGAAGAGTTCTACTCTAAATAGCTAGATATATTTACTGGGAAAGCATCCTTTTTGAAGTTATGAGTCAAAATAGAAAACGTGTACAGCAGGCGCTGGGAAGCGTTTTTAAGCAATAAAAAACTGCAAATGTGTGTAAAACTCCAACCAAAGCTTTTGGATTCAAAACACTGCCTGTAACTAGTATAAAGGGCAGAGTTCTACTCTAAATAGCCAGAGACTTTTACTTGGAAAGCATCCTTTGTGAAGTTATGAGTCAAAATAGAAAAAAGTGTACAGCAGGTGCTGGGAAGCGTTTTTAAGCAATAAAATACTGCAAATGTGTGTAAAACTGCAACCAAAGCTTTTGAGATTAAAACCACTGCCTGCAACTAGTATAAAGCGGAGAGTTTTACTCTAAAAAGCAAGAGAATTAACTGGGAAAGCATCCTTTGTGAAGTTATGAGTCACAACAAAAAAAGTGTACAGCAGAGGGACCTAGGAAGCATTTTTAAGCAATAAAAACTGTAAATGTGTGTAAAACTCCAACCAAAGCTTTGGAATTCAAACCACTGCCTGTAACTAGTATAAAGGGGAGAGTTTTAGTCTAAAATGCAAGAGACCTTACTGGGAAAGCATCCTTTGTGAAGTTATGAGTGAAAATAAAAAAAGTGTACAGCAGTCGCTGGGAAGCATTTTTAAGCAATAAAAACAGCAAATGTGTGTAAAACTCCAACCAAAGCTTTGGGATTCAAACCATTGCCTGCAACTAGTATAAAGCGGTGAGTTTTACTCTAAAAAGCAAGAGAATTAACTGGGAAAGCATCCTTTGTGAAGTTATGAGTCAAAATAAAAAAAGTGTACAGCAGGGCGCTAGGAAGCATTTTTAAGCAATAAAAACTGCTAAATGTGTGTAAAACTCCAACCAAAGCTTTGGGATTCAAACCACTGCCTGTAACTAGTATAAAGGGGAGAGTTTTACTCTAAAAAGCAAGAGAATTTACTTAGAAAGCATCCTTTGTGAAGTTATGAGTCAAAATAAAAAAAAGTGTACAGCAGGCGCTGGGAAGCATTTTTAAGCAATAAAAACAGCAAATGTGTGTAAAACTCCAAATAAAGCTTTGGGATTCAAACCACTGCCTGTAACTAGTATAACGGGGAGAGTTATATTCCAAAAAACAAGATACTTTACTGGGAAAGCATCCTTTGTGAAGTTATGAGTCAAAATTAAAAAAAAGTGTACAGCAGGCGCTGGGAAGCATTTTTAAGCAATAAAAACAGCAAATGTGTGTAAAACTCCAACCAAAGCTTTGGGATTCAAACCACTGCCTGTAACTAGAATAAAAGGGAGAGTTTTACTCGAAAATGCAAGAGACTTTACAAGGAAAGCATCCTTTGTGAAGTTGTGAGTTACAATAAAAAAAGTGTACAGTAGAGGGAGCTGGGGAGCATTTTTAATTCATAAAAACAGCAAATGTGTGTGAAACTCCAACCAAAGCTTTGGGATTCAAACCACTGCCTGCAACTAGGATAAAGGTGAGAGTTTTCCTCCAAAATGCTAGAGACTTTACTGGGAAAGCATCCTTTGTGAAGTTATGAGTCAAAATAAATAAAGTGGACAGCAGGCGCTGGGAAGCATTTTTAAGCGATAAAAACTGCAAATGTGTGTAAAACTGCAACCAAAGCTTTTGAGATTAAAACCACTGCCTGCAACTAGTATAAAGCGGAGAGTTTTACTCTAAAAAGCAAGAGAATTAACTGGGAAAGCATCCTTTGTGAAGTTATGAGTCACAACAAAAAAAGTGTACAGCAGAGGGACCTAGGAAGCATTTTTAAGCAATAAAAACTGTAAATGTGTGTAAAACTCCAACCAAAGCTTTGGAATTCAAACCACTGCCTGTAACTAGTATAAAGGGGAGAGTTTTAGTCTAAAATGCAAGAGACCTTACTGGGAAAGCATCCTTTGTGAAGTTATGAGTGAAAATAAAAAAAGTGTACAGCAGTCGCTGGGAAGCATTTTTAAGCAATAAAAACAGCAAATGTGTGTAAAACTCCAACCAAAGCTTTGGGATTCAAACCATTGCCTGCAACTAGTATAAAGCGGAGAGTTTTACTCTAAAAAGCAAGAGAATTAACTGGGAAAGCATCCTTTGTGAAGTTATGAGTCACAACAAAAAAAGTGTACAGCAGAGGGAGCTAGGAAGCATTTTTAAGCAATAAAAACTGTAAATGTGTGTAAAACTCCAACCAAAGCTTTGGAATTCAAACCACTGCCTGTAACTAGTATAAAGGGGAGAGTTTTAGTCTAAAATGCAAGAGACCTTACTGGGAAAGCATCCTTTGTGAAGTTATGAGTGAAAATATAAAAAAGTCTACAGCAGTCGCTGGGAAGCATTTTTAAGCAATAAAAACATGCAAATTGTGTGTAAAACTCCAACCAAAGCTTTGGGATTCAAACCACTGCCTGTAACTAGTAATAAAGGGCAGAGTTTCTACTCTAAAATGCAAGAGAATTTACTGGGAAAGCATCCTTTGTGAAGTTATGATTACAAATAAAAAAAAGTATACAGCAGAGGCGCTGGGGAAGCATGTTTAAGCAATAAAAACAGCAAATGTGTGTAAAACTACCAACCAAAGCTTTGGGATTCAAACCACTGCCTGTAACTAGTAGTCAAGGGGAGAGTTTTACTCTAAAAATGCAAGAGACTTTACTGGGAAAGCATCCTTTGTGAAGTTAATGAGTTACAATAAAAAAGTGTACAGCAGAGGGAGCTGGGAGCACTTTTAAGCAATAAAAACTGCAAATGTGTGTAAAACTCAAACCAAAGCTTTGGGATTCAAACCACTGCCTGTAACTCGTATAAAGGGGAGAGTTTTAGTCTAAAATGCAAGAGAATTTACTTGGAAAGCATCCTTTGTGAAGTTATGAGTCAAAATAAAAAAAAGTGTACAGAAGAGGGAGCTGCGAAGCATTTTTAAGAAATAAAAACAGCAAATGTGTGTTAAACTCCAACCAAAGCTTTGGGATTCAAAACACTGCTGTAACTACTATAAAGGGGAGAGTTCTACTCTGAAAAGCAAGAGAATTACTGGGAAAGCATCCTTTGTGAAGTTATGAGTTACAATAAAAAAAGTGTACAGAAGAGGGAGCTGCGAAGCATTTTTAAGCAAAAAAAAAACTGCAAATGTGTGGAAAACTCCAGCCAAAGCTTTGGGATTAAAACCGCTGCCTGTAACTAGTATAAAGGGGAGAGTTCTACTCCAAAATGCAAGAGAATTTACTTGGAAAGCATCCTTTGTGAAGTTATGAGTCAAAATAAAAAAAAGTGTACAGCAGAGGGAGCTGGGAAGCATTTTTAAGCAATAAAAACTGCAAATGTGTGTAAAACTCCAACCAAAGCTTTGGGATTCAAACCAATGCCTGTAACTAGTATAAAGGGGAGAGTTTTACTCTAAAAAGCAAGAGACTTTACTGTGAAAGCATCCTTCGTGAAGTTATGAGTTACAATAAAAAAAGTGTACAGCAGGCGCAGGGAAGCATTTTTAAGCGATTAAAAACTGCAAATGAGTGTAAAACTCACAAACCACAACCTGTAACTAGTATAAAGGGGAGAGTTTTACTCTAAAAAGCAAGAGAATTTACTGGGAAATCATCCTTTGTGAAGTTATGATTTACAATAAAAAAAGTATACAGCAGAGGGAGCTGGGGAGCATTTTTAAGCAATAAAAACAGCAAATGTGTGTAAAACACCAACCAAAGCTTTGGGATTCAAACCACTGCCTGTAACTAGTATAAAGGGGAGAGTTTTACTCTAAAATGCAATAGAATTTACTGGGAAAGCATCCTTTGTGAAGTTATGATTTAAAATAAAAAAAGTATACAGCAGGCGCTGGGAAGCATTTTTAAGCAATAAAAACAGCAAATGTGTGTAAAACTCCAACCAAAGCTTTGGGATTCAAACCACTGCCTGAAACTAGTGTAAAGGGGAGAGTTTTACTCTAAAATGCAAGAGAATTGCCTGGGAAAGCATCCTTTGTGAAGTTATAAGTTACAATAAAAAAAGTGTACAGCAGAGGGAGCTGGGAAGCATTTCTAAGCAATAAAAACTGCAAATGTGTGTAAAAGTCCAACCAAAGCTTTGGGATTCAAACAACTGCCTGTAACTCGCATAAAGGGGAGAGTTTTACTCTAAAAAGCAAGATAATTTACTGGGAAAGCATCTTTTGTGAAATTATGAGTGAAAATAAAAAAAGTGTAAAGCAGGCGCTGGGAAGCATTTTTAAGCAATAAAAACAGCAAATGTGTGTAAAACTCCAACCAAAGCTTTGGGATTCAAACCACTGCCTGTAACTAGTATAAAGGGGAGAGTTTTACTTTAAAAAGCAAGATAATTTTCTGGGAAAGCATCCTTTGTGAAGTTCTGAGTCAAAATATAAAAAGTCTCCAGCAGGCGCTGCGAAGCATTTTTAAGCAATAAAAAATGCAAATGTGTGGATAACTTCAACCAAAGCTTTGGGATTCAAACCACTGCCTGTAACTAGTTTCAAGGGGAGAGTTTTACTCCAAAAAACAAGAGACTTTATTGGGAAAGCATCCTTTGTGAAGTTATGAGTCAAAATAATAAAAAGTGAACAGCAGGCGCTGGGCAGCATTTCTAACCAATAAAAACAGCAAATGTGTCTAAAACTCCAACCAAAGCTTTGGGATTCAAACCACTGCCTGTAACTAGTATAAAGGGGAGAGTTTTACTCTAAAATGCAAGAGAATTTACTTGGAAAGCATCCTTTGTGAAGTTATGAGTCAAAATAAAAAAAAAGTGTACAGCAGGCGCTGGGAAGCATTTTTAAGCAATAAAAACTGCAAGTATGTATAAAACTCAAACCAAAGCTTTTGGATTCAAACCACTAACTGTAACTCTAAAAAGGGGAGAGTTTTACTCTAAAAAGGAAGAGAATTTACCAGGAAAGCATCCTTAGTGAAGGTATGAGTTACAATAAAAAAAGTGTTCAGCAGAGGGAGCTGGGAAGCATTTTTTAGCAATAAAAACTGCAAATGTGTGTAAAACTCAAACCACAGCTTTGGGATTCTCACCACTGCCTGTAACTAGTATAAAGGGGAGAGTTCGACTCTAAAAATAAAGATAATTTCCTGGGAAAGCATCCTTTGTGAAGTTATGAGTCAAAAAAAAAAAGGTGAACAGCAGGCGCTGGGAAGCATTTTTAAGCGATAAAAACTGCAAATGTGTGTAAAACTCACAAACAACTGCCTGTAACTTGTGTAAAGGTGAGAGTTTTACTCTAAATAGCAAGAGAATTAACTGGGAACGCATCCTTTGTGAAGTTATGAGTCACAATAAAAAAAGTGTCCAGCAGAGGGAGCTGGGCAGCATTTTTAAGCAATAAAAACTGCAAATGTGTGTAAAACTCAAACAAAAGCTTTGGGATTCAAACCACTGCCTGTAACTAGTATAAAGGGTAGAGTTTTACTCTAAAAAGCAAGATAATTTACTGGGAAAGCATCCTTTGTGAAGTTATGAGTCAAAATAAAAAAAGTGTATAGCAGGCGCAGGGAAGCATTTTTAAGCGATAAAAACTCTAAATGTGTAAAACTCCAACCAAAGCTTTGGGATTCAAACCACTGCCTGTAACTCGTATAAAAGGGAGAGTTTTTCTCTAAAAAGCAAGAGAATTTACTTAGAAAGCATCCTTTGTGAAGTTATGAGTCAAAATAAAAAAAAGTGTACAGCAGGCGCTGGGAAGCATTTTTAAGCAATAAAAACAGCAAATGTGTGAAAACTCCAAATAAAGCTTTGGGATTCAAACCACTGCCTGCAACTAGGATAAAGGGGATAGTTTTCCTCCAAAATGCTAGAGACTTTACTGGGAAAGCATCCTTTGTGACGTTATGAGTTACAATAAAAAAAAGTGTACAGCAGGCGCTTGGAAGCATTTTTAACCAATAAAAACAGCAAATGTGTTTAAAACTCCAACCAAAGCTTTGGGATTCAAACCACTGCCTGTAACTAGTATAAAGGGGAGAGTTTTACTCTAAAAAGCAAGAGACTTTACTGTCAAAGCATTCTTTGTGAAGTTATGAGTCCAAATAAAAAAAGTGTACAGAAGAGGGAGCTGCGAAGCATTTTTAAGCGATAAAAACTGCAAATGTGTGTTAAATTCCAACCAAAGCTTTGAGATTCAAATGACTGCCTGTAACTAGTATAAAGCGGAGAGTTTTACTCTAAAATGCTAGAGAATTTACTTGGAAAGCATCCTTTGTGAAGTTATGAGTCAAAATAAAAAAAGGTGTACAGCAGGCGCTGGGAAGCATTTTTAAGCAATAAAAACAGCAAATGTGTGACAACTCCAAATAAAGCTTTGGGATTCAAACCACTGCCTGCAACTTGTATAAAGGGGAGAGTTTTACTCTAAAAAGCAAGAGACTTTACTGTGAAAGTATCCTTTGTGAAGTTGTGAGTCAAAATAAACAAAGTGGACAGCAGGCGCTGGGAAGCATTTTTAAGCGATAAAAATTGCAATTGTGTGTAAAACTCCAACCAAAGCTTTGGGATTCAAACCACTGCCTGTAACTAGAATAAAAGGGAGAATTTCTCTCTAAAAAGCAAGAGAATTTACTGGGAAAGCATCCTTTGTGAAGTTGTGAGTCAAAATAAACAAAGTGGACAGCAGGCGCTGGGGAGCATTTTTAAGCAATAAAAACTGCAAATGTGTGTAAAACTCCAACCAAAGCTTTGGGATTCAAAGTACTGCCTGTAACTAGTATAAAGGGGAGAGTTTTACTCTAAAATGCAAGAGAATTTACTTGGAAAGCATCCTTTGTGAAGTGATGAGTCAAAATAAAAAATGTGTACAGCAGGCGCTGGGAAGCATTTTTAAGCAATAAAAACCGCAAATGTGTGTAAACCCCAACCAAAGCTTTGGAATTCAAACCACCACCTGTAACTTGTATAAAGGGGAGAGTTTCACTCTAAAATGCAAGAGAATTTTCTGGGAAAGCATGTTTTGTGAAGTTATGAGTCAAAATAAATAAAGTGTACAGCAGAGTGAGCTGGGAAGCATTTTTAAGCAATAAAAACTGCAAATGTGTGTAAAACTCCAACCAAAGCTTTGGGATTCAAACCACTGCCTGTAACTAGTATAAAGGGGAGAGTTCAACTCTAAAATGCAAGAGAATTTACTTGGAATGCATCCTTTGTGAATTATGAGTCAAAACAAAAAAAGTGTACAGCAGGCACTGGGAAGCATTTTTAAGCAATAAAAACAGCAAATGTGTGTAAAACTCCAACCAAAGCTTTGGGATTCAAACCCCTGCCTGTAACTAGTATAAAGGGGAGAGTTTTACTCTAAAAAGCAAGAGAATTTACTGGGAAATCATCCTTTGTGAAGTTACGAGTCAAAAAAAAAAAAGTCTACAGCAGGTGCTGGGAAGCATTTTTAAGCAATAAAAACTGCAAATGTGTGTAAAACTCCAACCAAAGCTTTGGGATTCAAACCACTGCCTGCAACTAGTATAACGGGGAGAGTTATATTCCAATAAACAAGAGACTTTACTGGGAAAGCATCCTTTGTGAAGTTATGAGTCAAAAAAAAAAAGTCTACAGCAGGCGCTGGGAAGCATTTTTAAGCAATAAAAACTGCAAATGTGTGTAAAACTCCAACCAAAGCTTAGGGATTCAAACCACTGCTTGTAACTAGTATAAAGGGGAGAGTTTTACTCCAAAATGTAAGAGACTTTACTGGGAAAGCATCCTTTGTGAAGTTATGAGTTATAATAAAAAAAGTGTACAGCAGAGGGAGCTGGGGAGCATTTTATGAAATAAAAACTGCAAATGAGTGTAAAACTCCAACCAAATCTTTGGGATTAAAACCACTGCCTGTAACTAGTATAACGGGGAGAGTTTTACATAAAAAGCAAGAGACTTTAATGGGAAAGCATCCTTTGTGAAGTTATGAGTCAAAATAAAAAAAGTGTACAGCAGGCGCTGGGAAGCATTTTTAAGCGATAAAAACTGCAAATGTGTGTAAAACTCCAACCAAAGCTTTGGGATTCAAACCACTGCCTGTAACTAGTTTCAAGGGGAGAGTTTTACTATAAAATGCAAGAGAATTTTCTTGGAAAGCATCCTTTGTGAAGTTATGAGTCAAAATAAAAAAAGTGTACAGCAGGCGCTAGGAAGCATTTTTAAGCAATAAAAACTGCAAATGTGTGTAAAACCCCAACCAAAGCTTTGGGATTCAAACCAATGCCTGTAACTAGTATAAAGGGGAGAATTTTACTCTGAAATGCAAGAGAATTTACTTGGAAAGCATCCTTTGTGAAGTTATGAGTTCCATTAAAAAAAGTGTACAGCAGAGGGAGCTGGGAAGCATTTTTAAGCAATAAAAACTGCAAATGTCTGTAAAACTCCAACCAAAGCTTCGGGATTCAAACCACTGCCAGGAACTAGTATAAAAGGGAGAGTTTTTCTCCAAAAAGCAAGAGACTTTACTGGGAAAGCATCCTTTGTGAAGTTACGAGTCAAAATAAAAAAAGTGTACAGCAGGCGCTGTCAAGGATTTTTCAGCAATAAAAACTGCAAATGTGTGTAAAACTCCAACCAAATCTTTGGGATTAAAACCACTGCCTGTAACTAGTATAACGGGGATAGTTTTACTCTCAAAAGCAAGAGACTTTAATGGGAAAGCATCCTTTGTGAAGTTATGAGTCAAAATAAAAAAAGGGTACATCAGGCGGTGGGAAGCATTTTTAAGCGATAAAAACTGCAAATGAGTGTAAAACTCCAACCAAAGCTTTGGGATTCAAACCACTGCCTGTAACTTGTATAAAGGGAAGAGTTTTACTCCAAAATGCAAGAGACTTTAAGGGAAAGCATCCTTTGTGAAGTTATGAGTTACAATAAAAAAAAGTTTACAGCAGGCGCTGGGAAGCATTTTTAAGCAATAAAAACAGCAAATGTGTGTAAAACTCCAACCAAAGCTTTGGGATTCAAACCACTGCCTGTAACTAGTATAAAGGGGAGAGTTTTATTCTAAAAAGCAAGAGAATTTACTTTGAAAGCATCCTTTGTGAAGTTACGAGTCAAAATAAAAAAAGTGTACAGCAGGCGCTGGGAAGCATTTTTAAGCAATAAAAACAGCAAATGTGTGTAAAACTCCAACCAAATCTTTGGGATTAAAACCACTGCCTGTAACTAGTATAACGGGGAGAGTTTTACATAAAAAGCAAGAGACTTTAATGGGAAAGCATCCTTTGTGAAGTTATGAGTCAAAATAAAAAAAGTGTACAGCAGGCGCTGGGAAGCATTTTTAAGCGATAAAAACTGCAAATGTGTGTAAAACTCCAACCAAAGCTTTGGGATTCAAACCACTGCCTGTAACTAGTTTCAAGGGGAGAGTTTTACTATAAAATGCAAGAGAATTTTCTTGGAAAGCATCCTTTGTGAAGTTATGAGTCAAAATAAAAAAAGTGTACAGCAGGCGCTAGGAAGCGTTTTTAAGCAATAAAAAACTGCAAATGTGTGTAAAACTCCAACCAAAGCTTTTGGATTCAAAAAACTGTCTGTAACTAGTATAAAAGTCAGAGTTCTACTCTAAATAGCCAGAGATTTTACTGGGAAAGCATCCTTTTTGAAGTTATGAGTCAAAATAGAAAACATGTACAGCAGGTGCTGGGAAGCGTTTTTAAGCAATACAAAACTGAAAATGTGTGTAAAACTCCTACCAAAGCTTTTGGATTCAAAAAACTGCCTGTAACGAGTATAAAGGGCAGAGTTCTACTCTAAATAGCCAGAGATTTTACTGGGAAAGCATCCTTTGTGAAGTTATGAGTCAAAATAGAAAACGTGTACAGCAGGCGCTGGGAAGCATTTTTAAGCAATAAAAAATTGCAAATGTGTGTAAAACTCCAACCAAAGCTTTTGGATTCAAAAAACTGCCTGTAACTAGTATAAAGGGCAGAGTTCTACTCTAAATAGCCAGATATATTACTGGGAAACCATCCTTTTTGAAGTTATGAGTCAAAATAGAAAACGTGTACAGCAGGGGCTGGGAAGCGTTTTTAAGCAATAAAAAACTGCAAATGTGTGTAAAACTCCAACCAAAGCTTTTGGATTCAAAAAACTGCCTGTAACTAGTATAAAGGGCAGAGTTCTACTCTAAATAGCCAGAGATTTTACTGGGAAAGCATCCTTTGTGAAGTTATGAGTCAAAATAAAAAAAGTGTACAGCCAAGGCGCTGGGAAGCGCTTTTAAGCAATAAAAAACTGCAAATGTGTGTAAAACTCCAACCAAAGCTTTTGGATTCAAAAAACTGCCTGTAACTAGTATAAAGGGCAGAGTTCTTCTCTAAATAGCCAGAGATTTTACTGGGAAAGCATCCTTTTTGAAGTTATGAGTCAAAATAGAAAACGTGTACAGCAGGCGCTGGGAAGCGTTTTTAAGCAATAAAAAACTGAAAATGTGTGTAAAACTCCAACCAAAGCTTTTGGATTAAAAAAACTGCCTGTAACTAGTATAAAGGGCAGAGTTCTACTCTAAATAGCCAGAGATTTTACTGGGAAAGCATCCTTTGTGAAGTTATGAGTCAAAATAGAAAAAGTGTACAGCCAAGGCGCTGGGAAGCGTTTTTAAGCAATAAAAAACTGCAAATGTGTGTAAAACTCCAACCAAAGCTTTTGGATTAAAAAAACTGCCTGTAACTAGTATAAAGGGCAGAGTTCTTCTCTAAATAGCCAGAGATTTTACTGGGAAAGCATCCTTTGTGAAGTTATGAGTCAAAATAGAAAACGTGTACAGCAGGCGCTGGGAAGCGTTTTTAAGCAATAAAAAACTGAAAATGTGTGTAAAACTCCAACCAAAGCTTTTGGATTCAAAAAACTGCCTGTAACTAGTATAAAGGGCAGAGTTCTACTCTAAATAGCCAGGGATTTTACTGGGAAAGCATCCTTTGTGAAGTTATGAGTCAAAATAGAAAACGTGTACAGCAGGCGCTGGGAAGCGTTTTTAAGCAATAAAAAACTGAAAATGAGTGTAAAACTCCAACCAAAGCTTTTGGATTCAAAAAAACTGCCTGTAACTAGTATAAAGGGCAGAGTTCTACTCTACATAGCCAGAGATTTTACTGGGAAAGCATCCTTTTTGAAGTTATGAGTCAAAATAGAAAACGTGTACAGCAGGCGCTGGGAAGCATTTTTAAGCAATAAAAACAGCAAATGTGTGTAAAACTCCAACCAAAGCTTTGGGATTCAAACCACTGCCTGTAACTAGTATAAAGGGCAGAGTTTTACTCGAAAATGCAAGAGAATTACTGGGAAAGCATCCTTTGTGAAGTTATGAGTCAAAATAAAAAAAAGTGTACAGCAGGCGCTGGGAAGCATGTTTAAGCAATAAAAACAGCAAATGTGTGTAAAACTCCAACCAAAGCTTTGGGATTCAAACCACTGCCTGTAACTAGTGTCAAGGGGAGAGTTTTACTCCAAAAAACAAGAGACTTTACTGGGAAAGCATCCTTTGTGAAGTAATGAGTTACAATAAAAAAGTGTACAGCAGAGGGAGCTGGGGAGCATTTTTAAGCAATAAAAACTGCAAATGTGTGTAAAACTCAAACCAAAGCTTTGGGATTCAAACCACTGCCTGTAACTCGTATAAAGGGGAGAGTTTTAGTCTAAAATGCAAGAGAATTTACTTGGAAAGCATCCTTTGTGAAGTTATGAGTTACAATAAAAAAAGTGTACAGAAGAGGGAGCTGCGAAGCATTTTTAAGCAAAAAAAAAACTGCAAATGTGTGGAAAACTCCAACCAAAGCTTTGGGATTAAAACCGCTGCCTGTAACTAGTATAAAGGGGAGAGTTCTACTCCAAAATGCAAGAGAATTTACTTGGAAAGCATCCTTTGTGAAGTTATGAGTCAAAATAAAAAAAAGTGTACAGCAGAGGGAGCTGGGAAGCATTTTTAAGCAATAAAAACTGCAAATGTGTGTAAAACTCCAACCAAAGCTTTGGGATTCAAACCAATGCCTGTAACTAGTATAAAGGGGAGAGTTTTACTCTAAAAAGCAAGATACTTTACTGTGAAAGCATCCTTTGTGAAGTTATGAGTTACAATAAAAAAAGTGTACAGCAGGCGCAGGGAAGCATTTTTAAGCGATTAAAAACTGCAAATGTGTGTAAAACTCACAAACCACAACCTGTAACTAGTATAAAGGGGAGAGTTTTACTCTAAAAAGCAAGAGAATTTACTGGGAAAGCATCCTTTGTGAAGTTCTGAGTCAAAATAAAAAAAGTCTCCAGCAGGCGCTGGGAAGCATTTTTAAGCAATAAAAACTGCAAATGTGTGTAAAACTCAAACCAAAGCTTTGGGATTCAAACCACTGCCTGTTACTAGTATAAAGGGGAGAGTTCTACTCTAAAAAATCAAGAGAATTTACTTGGAAAGCATCCTTAGTGAAGTTATGAGTCACAATAAAAAAAGTGTACAGCAGAGTGAGCTGGGAAGCATTTTTAAGCAATAAAAACTGCAAATGTGTGTAAAACTCCAACCAAAGCTTTGTGATTCAAACCACTGCTTGTAACTAGTATAAAGGGGAGAGTTCAACTCTAAAATGCAAGAGAATTTACTTGGAAAGCATCCTTTGTGAAGTGATGAGTCCAAAAATAAAAATGTGTACAGAAGGCGCTGGGAAGCATTTTTAAGCAATAAAAACCGCAAATGTGTGTTAACCCCAACCAAAGCTTTGGAATTCAAACCACTACCTGTAACTTGTATAAAGGGGAGAGTTTCACTCTAAAATGCAAGAGAATTTACTGGGAAAGCATCTTTTGTGAAGTTATGAGTCAAAATAAATAAAGTGGACAGCAGGCGCTGGGAAGCATTTTTAAGCAATAAAAATTGCAATTGGGTGTAAAACTCCAACCAAAGCTTTGGGATTCAAACCACTGCCTGTAACTAGTATAAAGGGGAGAGTTTTACTCGAAAAAGCAAGAGAATTTACTGGGAAAGCATCCTTTGTGAAGTTATGATTTACAATAAAAAAAGTATACAGCAGAGGGAGCTGGGGAGCATTTTTAAGCAATAAAAACAGCAAATGTGTGTAAAACACCAACCAAAGCTTTGGGATTCAAACCACTGCCTGTAACTAGTATAAAGGGGAGAGTTCTACTCTAAAAAGCAAGAGAATTTACTGGGTAATCATCCTTTTTGAAGTTATGAGTGAAAATAAAAAAAGTGTACAGTAGAGGGAGCTGGGAAGCATTTTTAAGAAATAAAAACTGCAAATGTGTGTAAACCTCCAACCAAAGCTTTGGGATTCAAACCAATGCCTGTAACTAGTATAAAGGGGAGAGTTTTACTCGAAAAAGCAAGATAATTTACTGGGAAAGCATCCTTTGTGAAGTTATGAATTACAAAAACAAAGTGTACAGCAGAGGGAGCTGGGGAGCATTTTTAAGCAATAAAAACAGCAAATGTGTGAAAAACTCCAACCAAAGCTTTGGGATTTAAACCACTGCCTGTAACTAGTATAAAGGGAAGAGTTCTCCTCTGAAAAGCAAGAGACTTTACTGGGAAAGCATCCTTTGTAAAGTTATGAGTGAAAATAAAAAAAGTGTACAGCAGGCGCTGGGAATAATCTTTAAGCAATAAAAATAGCAAATGTGTGAAAAACTCCAACCAAAGCTTTGGGATTTAAACCACTGCCTGTAACTAGTATAAAGGGAAGAGTTCTACTCTGAAAAACAAGAGACTTTACTGGGAAAGCATCCTTTGTGAAGTTATGAGTCAAAATAAAAAAAAAGTGTACAGCAGGCGCTGGGAAGCATTTTTAAGCAATAAAAACAGCAAATGTGTGTAAAACTCCAACCAAAGCTTTGGGATTCAAACCACTGCCTGTAACTAGTATAACGGGGAGAGTTATATTCCAAAAAACAAGAGACTTTACTGGGAAAGCATCCTTTGTGAAGTTATGAGTCAAAATTAAAAAAAAGTGTACAGCAGGCGCTGGGAAGCATTTTTAAGCAATAAAAACTGCAAATGTGTGTAAAACTCCAACCAAATCTTTGGGATTCAAACCACTGACTGTAACTCGTCTAAAGGGGAGAGTTTTACTCTAAAAAGCAAGAGAATTTACTGGGAAAGCATCCTTTGTGAAGTTTTGAGTCAAAATGAATAAAGTGGACAACAGGCGCTGGGAAGCATTTTTAAGCGATAAAAATTGCAGTTGTGTGTAATACTCCAACCAAAGCTTTGGGATTCAAACCACTGCCTGTAACTAGAATAAAAGGGAGAGTTTTACTCCAAAATGCAAGAGACTTTACAAGGAAAGCATCCTTTGTGAAGTTGTGAGTTACAATAAAAAAAGTGTACAGTAGAGGGAGCTGGGGAGCATTTTTAATTCATAAAAACAGCAAATGTGTGTGAAACTCCAACCAAAGCTTTGGGATTCAAACCACTGCCTGCAACTAGGATAAAGGTGAGAGTTTTCCTCCAAAATGCTAGAGACTTTACTGGGAAAGCATCCTTTGTGAAGTTATGAGTCAAAATAAATAAAGTGGACAGCAGGCGCTGGGAAGCATTTTTAAGCGATAAAAACTGCAAATGTGTGTAAAACTGCAACCAAAGCTTTTGAGATTAAAACCACTGCCTGCAACTAGTATAAAGCGGAGAGTTTTACTCTAAAAAGCAAGAGAATTAACTGGGAAAGCATCCTTTGTGAAGTTATGAGTCACAACAAAAAAAGTGTACAGCAGAGGGAGCTAGGAAGCATTTTTAAGCAATAAAAACTATAAATGTGTGTAAAACTCCAACCAAAGCTTTGGAATTCAAACCACTGCCTGTAACTAGTATAAAGGGGAGAGTTTTAGTCTAAAATGCAAGAGACCTTACTGGGAAAGCATCCTTTGTGAAGTTATGAGTGAAAATAAAAAAAGTGTACAGCAGTCGCTGGGAAGCATTTTTAAGCAATAAAAACAGCAAATGTGTGTAAAACTCCAACCAAAGCTTTGGGATTCAAACCATTGCCTGCAACTAGTATAAAGCGGAGAGTTTTACTCTAAAAAGCAAGAGAATTAACTGGGAAAGCATCCTTTGTGAAGTTATGAGTCACAACAAAAAAAGTGTACAGCAGAGGGAGCTAGGAAGCATGTTTAAGCAATAAAAACAGTAAATGTGTGTAAAACTCCAACCAAAGCTTTGGGATTCAAACCACTGCCTGTAACTAGTATAAAGGGGAGAGTTTTACTCCAAAATGCAACAGACTTTACTGGGAAAGCATCCTTTGTGAAGTTGTGAGTTACAATAAAATAAGTGTACAGCAGGCGCTGGGAAACATTTTTAAGCAATAAAAACTGCCAATGTGTTAAACTCCAACCAAAGCTTTGGGATTTAAACCACTGCCTGTAACTAGTATAAAGGGAAGAGTTCTACTCTGAAAAACAAGAGACTTTACTGGGAAAGCATCCTTTGTGAAGTTATGAGTCAAAATTAAAAAAAAGTGTACAGCAGGCGCTGGGAAGCATTTTTAAGCAATAAAAACAGCAAATGTGTGTAAAACTCCAACCAAAGCTTTGGGATTCAAACCACTGCCTGTAACTAGTATAACGGGGAGAGTTATATTCCAAAAAACAAGAGACTTTACTGGGAAAGCATCCTTTGTGAAGTTATGAGTCAAAATTAAAAAAAAGTGTACAGCAGGCGCTGGGAAGCATTTTTAAGCAATAAAAACTGCAAATGTGTGTAAAACTCCAACCAAATCTTTGGGATTCAAACCACTGACTGTAACTCGTCTAAAGGGGAGAGTTTTACTCTAAAAAGCAAGAGAATTTACTGGGAAAGCATCCTTTGTGAAGTTATGAGTCAAAATGAATAAAGTGGACAACAGGCGCTGGGAAGCATTTTTAAGCGATAAAAATTGCAGTTGTGTGTAATACTCCAACCAAAGCTTTGGGATTCAAACCACTGCCTGTAACTAGAATAAAAGGGAGAGTTTTACTCCAAAATGCAAGAGACTTTACAAGGAAAGCATCCTTTGTGAAGTTGTGAGTTACAATAAAAAAAGTGTACAGTAGAGGGAGCTGGGGAGAATTTTTAATTCATAAAAACAGCAAATGTGTGTGAAACTCCAACCAAAGCTTTGGGATTCAAACCACTGCCTGCAACTAGGATAAAGGTGAGAGTTTTCCTCCAAAATGCTAGAGACTTTACTGGGAAAGCATCCTTTGTGAAGTTATGAGTCAAAATAAATAAAGTGGACAGCAGGCGCTGGGAAGCATTTTTAAGCGATAAAAACTGCAAATGTGTGTAAAACTGCAACCAAAGCTTTTGAGATTCAAACCACTGCCTGCAACTAGTATAAAGCGGAGAGTTTTACTCTAAAAAGCAAGAGAATTAACTGGGAAAGCATCCTTTGTGAAGTTATGAGTCACAACAAAAAAAGTGTACAGCAGAGGGAGCTAGGAAGCATTTTTAAGCAATAAAAACTATAAATGTGTGTAAAACTCCAACCAAAGCTTTGGAATTCAAACCACTGCCTGTAACTAGTATAAAGGGGAGAGTTGTAGTCTAAAATGCAAGAGACCTTACTGGGAAAGCATCCTTTGTGAAGTTATGAGTGAAAATAAAAAAAGTGTACAGCAGTCGCTGGGAAGCATTTTTAAGCAATAAAAACAGCAAATGTGTGTAAAACTCCAACCAAAGCTTTGGGATTCAAACCACTGCCTGTAACTAGTATAAAGGGCAGAGTTTTACTCGAAAATGCAAGATAATTTACTGGGAAAGCATCCTTTGTGAAGTTATGAGTCAAAATAAAAAAAAGTGTACAGCAGGCGCTGGGAAGCATGTTTAAGCAATAAAAACAGCAAATGTGTGTAAAACTCCAACCAAAGCTTTGGGATTCCAACCACTGCCTGTAACTAGTAAAAGGGGAGAGTTTTACTCTAAAAAGGAAGAGAATTTACTGGGAAAGCATCCTTTGTGAAGTTATGAGTCAAAATAAAAAAAAGTGTACAGCAGACGGAGCTGGGAAGCATTTTTAAGCAATAAAAACTGCAAATGTGTGTAAAACTACAACCAAAGCTTTGGGATTCAAACCACTGCCTGTAACTAGTATAAAGGGCAGAGTTTTACTCGAAAATGCAAGAGAATTTACTGGGAAAGCATCCTTTGTGAAGTTATGAGTCAAAATAAAAAAAAGTGTACAGCAGGCGCTGGGAAGCATGTTTAAGCAATAAAAACAGCAAATGTGTGTAAAACTCCAACCAAAGCTTTGGGATTCCAACCACTGCCTGTAACTAGTAAAAGGGGAGAGTTTTACTCTAAAAAGGAAGAGAATTTACTGGGAAAGCATCCTTTGTGAAGTTATGAGTCAAAATAAAAAAAAGTGTACAGCAGACGGAGCTGGGAAGCATTTTTAAGCAATAAAAACTGCAAATGTGTGTAAAACTACAACCAAAGCTTTGGGATTCAAACCACTGCCTGTAACTAGTATAAATGGGAGAGTTTTACTCTAAAAAGCAAGAGAATTTACTGGGAAAGCATCCTTTGTGAAGTTATGAGTGAAAATAAAAAAAGTGTACAGCAGAGGAAGCTAGGAAGCATTTTTAAGCGATAAAAACTGCAAATGTGTCTTAAACTCCAACCAAAGCTTTGGGATTCAAACAATTGCCTGTAACAAGTATAAAGGGGATGTTTTTACTCTAAAAAGCAAGAGAATTTACTGGGAAAGCATCCTTTGTGAAGTTATGAGTCAAAATAAAAAAAGTGTACAGCAGGCGCTGGGAAGCATTTTTATGCGATAAAAACTGCAAATGTGTGTAAAACTCCAACCAAAGCTTTGGGATTCAAACAACTGCCTGTAACGAGTATAAATGGGAGAGTTTTACTCTAAAAATCAAGAGAATTTACTGGGAAAGCATCCTTTGTGAAGTTATGAGTCAAAATAAAAAAAGTGCACAGCAGGCGCTGGGAAGCATTTTTAAGCGATAAAAACTGCAAATATGCGTAAAACTCACAAACCACAACCTGTAACTTGTATAAAGGGGAGAGTTTTACTCTAAAAATCAAGAGAATTTACTGGGAAAGCATCCTTTGTGAAGTTATGAGTCACAATAAAAAAAAGTGTACAGCAGGCGCTGGGAAGCATTTTTAAGCAATAAAAACAGCAAATGTGTGTAAAACTCAAGCCAAAGCTTTGGGATTCAAAACACTGCCTGTAACTAGTATAAAGGGGAGAGTTTTTCTCTAAAAAGCAAGATAATTTACTGGGAAAGCATCTTTAGTGAAGTTATGAGTTCCAATCAAAAAAAGTGTACAGCAGAGGGAGCTGGGAAGCATTTTTATGCGATAAAAACTGCAAATATGTGTAAAACTCAAACCAAAGCTTTGGGATTCAAACCACTGACTGTAAGTGATCTAAAGGGGAGAGTTTGACTCTAAAAAGCAAGAGAATTTACTGGGAAAGCATCCTACATGAAGTTATGAGTTACAATAAAAAAAAGTGTACAGCAGAGGGAGCTGGGAAGCATTTTTAAGCAATAAAAACTGCAAATGAGTGTAAAACTCCAACCAAAACTTTGGGATTCAAACCACTGCCTGTAACTGGTATAAAGGGGAGAGGTCTACTCTAAAAAGCAAGAGAATTTACTGCGAAAGCATCCTGTTGAAAGTTATGAGTTACAATAACAAAAGTGTACAGCAGAGGGAGCTGGGAAGCATTTTTAAGCAATAAAAACAGCAAATGTGTTTAAAACTCCAACCACAGCTTTGGGATTCAAACCACTGCCTGTAACTAGTATAAAGGGGAGAGGTCTACTGTAAAAAGCAAGAGAATTGACTTGGAAATCATCATTTGTGAAGTTATGAGTTACAATAAAAAAAATGTGTACAGCAGAGGGAGCTAGGAAGCATTTTTAAGCAATAAAAACTGCAAAAGTGTGTAAAACTCCAACCAAAGCTTTGGGATTCAAACCACTGCCTGTAACTTGTATAAAGGGAAGAGTTTTACTCCAAAATGCAAGAGAATTTACTGGGAAAGCATCCTTTGTGAAGTTATGAGTCAAAGTAAAAAAATTGTACAGCAGGCGCTGGGAAGCATTTTTAAGCAATAAAAACAGCAAATGGGTGTAAAACTCCAACCAAAGCTTTGGGATTCAAACCACTGCCTGTAACTAGTATAAAGGGGTGAGTTTTACTCCAAAAAGCAAGAGAATTTAGTGGGAAAGCATCCTTTGTGAAGTTAAGAGTTACAATAAAAAAA
This sequence comes from Phycodurus eques, assembly GCF_024500275.1. NCBI lineage: Eukaryota > Metazoa > Chordata > Actinopteri > Syngnathiformes > Syngnathidae > Phycodurus > Phycodurus eques. The sequence goes on along the minus strand of NW_026904443.1, from coordinate 572 downwards.
GTGTACAGCAGAGGGAGCTGGGGAGGATTTTTAAGTAATAAAAACCACAAATGTGTGTAAAACTCCAACCAAATCTTTGGGATTCAAACCACTGCCTGTAACTTGTATAAAGGGAAGAGTTTTTCTCTAAAAAGCAAGATAATTTACTTGGATATCATCCTTTGTGAAGTTATGAGTTACAATAAAAAAGTGTACAGCAGAGGGAGCTGTGAAGCATTTTTAAGCAATAAAAACAGCATATGTGTGTAAAACTCCAACCAAAGCTTTGGGATTCAAACCACTGCTTGTAATTAATATAAAGGGGAGAGTTTTACTCCAAAAAGCAAGAGAATTTACTTGGATATCATCCTTTGTGAAGTTATGAGTTACAATAAAAAAGTGTACAGCAGAGGGAGCTAGGGAGCATTTTTAAGTAATAAAAACAGCAAATGAGTTTAAAATTCCAACCAAAGCTTTTGGATTCAAAAAACTGCCTGTACCGAGTATAAAGGGCAGAGTTCGACTCCAAAAAGCAAGAGAATTTACTTGGAAAGCATCTTTTATGAAGTTATGAGTCCAAATAAAAAAAATGT
>NW_026904442.1:0-23382 GCF_024500275.1 Phycodurus eques | reverse complement strand
GGAAGAGACCTCATTCATGCGAAAGGTGGATCACAACGATCGAGGTGTGTGAATGTTAGCCCACAATCTCAAACTTAAGGGTTCAAAGGTTCTGCCGAAATCACATAGGTCGTCATGTTACAATTTAGTCAATAAAGGACTAGTAATGGAGCGAAACGGAATGCTTCGACGCTCCTGTTTCGGTCGCACGACTTACGAGAGGCTTGGAAGAGACCTCATCTGAAAGGTGGATTCACAACGATCGAGTGTGTCGAACGTCAGCCCACAATCTCAACTTAAGGGTTCAAAAGTTCTGCCGAAATCATATCGTCGTCATGTTACAATTTAGTCAATAAAGGCCTACGACTGGAGCGAAACGGAATGCTTCGACGCTTGTGTTTTTGCCGCACGACCTCCGAGAGGCTTGGAAGAGACCTCATCTGAAAGGTGGATTCACAACGATCGAGTGTGTCAAACGTCAGACCACTAGCTCAAACTTAAGGGTTCAAAAGTTCTGCCGAAATCACATAGGTCGTCATGTTACAATTTAGTCAATAAAGGCCTACTCCTGGAGCGAAACGGAATGCTTCGACGCTCGTGTTTCAGCCGCACGACCTCCGAGAGGCTTGGAAGAGACCTCATCTGAAAGGTGGATTCACAATGATCGAGTGTGTCGAACGTCAGCCCACAATCTCAAACTTAAGGGGTTTCAAAAGTTCTGCCGAAATCACATAGGTCGTCATGTTACAATTTAGTCAAGAAAGGCCTACTATTGGAGCGAAACGGAATGCTTCGAAGCTCGTGTTTCGGCTGCACGAACTCAGAGAGGATTGGAAGAGACCTCATCTGAAAGGTGGATTCACAACGATCGAGTGTGTCAAACGTCAGCCCACTAGCTCAAACTTAAGGGTTCAAAAGTTCTGCCGAAATCACATAGGTCGTCATGTTTCAATTTAGTCAATAAAGGCCAACTACTGGAGCGAAACGGAATGCTACGACGCTCGTGTTTCAGCCGCACGACCTCCGAGAGGCTTGGAAGAGACCTCATCTGAAAGGTGGATTCACAACGATCGAGTGTGTCGAACGTCAGCCCACGAGCTAAAACTTAAGGTTTCAAAAGTTCTGCCGAAATCACATAGGTCGTCATGTTACAATTTAGTCAATAAAGGACTAGTAATGGAGCGAAACGGAATGCTTCGACGCTCGTGTTTCGGTCGCACGACTTACGAGAGGCTTGGAAGAGACCTCATCTGAAAGGTGGATTCACAACGATCGAGTGTGTCGAACGTCAGCCCACAATCTCAAACTTAAGGGTTCAAAAGTTCTGCCGAAATCATATCGGTCGTCATGTTACAATTTAGTCAATAAAGGCCTACGACTGGAGCGAAACGGAATGCTTCGACGCTTGTGTTTTTGTCGCACGACCTCCGAGAGGCTTGGAAGAGACCTCATCTGAAAGGTGGATTCACAAACGATCGAGTGTGTCAAACGTCAGACCACTAGCTCAAACTTAAGGGTTCAAAAGTTCTGCCGAAATCACATAGGTCGTCATGTTACAATTTAGTCAATAAAGGCCTACTCCTGGAGCGAAACGGAATGCTTCGACGCTCGTGTTTCAGCCGCACGACCTCCGAGAGGATTGGAAGAGACGTCATTTGAAAGGTGGATTCAAAACGATCGTGTGCGTCGAAGTCAGCCCACGAGCTCAAACTTAAGGGTTCAAAAGTTCTGCCGAAATCACATAGGTCGTCATGTTACAAATTAGTCAATGTAGGCCTACTACTGGAGCGAAATGGAATGCTTCGACGCTCGTGTTTTCGGCCGCACGACCTCCGAGAGGCTTGGAAGAGACCTCATCTGAAAGGTGGATTAAAAACGATCGAGTGTGTCGAAAGTCAGTCTATTAGCTCAAACTTAAAGGTTCAAAAGTTCTGCCGAAATCACATAGGTCGTCATGTTACAATTTAGTCAATAAAGGCCTCCTACTGGAGGGAAACGGAATGCTTCGACGCTCGTGTTTCGGCCGCAGGACCTCCGAGAGGCTTGGAAAAGACGTCATCTGAAAGGTGGATTCAAAACGATCGAGTGTGTCGAATGTCAGCCTTCAAGCTCAAACTTAAGGGTTCAAAAGTTCTGCCGAAATCACATAGGTCGTCATGTTACAATTTAGTCAATATAGGCCTACTACTGGAGCGAAACGGAATGCTTCGACGCTCGTGTTTCGGCCGCACGACCTCCGAGAAGCTTGGAAAAGACGTCATCTGAAAGGTGGATTCAAAACGATCGAGTGTGTCAAACGTCAGCCCACTAGCTCAAACTTAAGGGTTCAAAAGTTCTGCCGAAATCACATAGGTCGACATGTTACAATTTAGTCAATAAAGGCCTACGACTGGAGCGAAACTGAATGCTTTGACAGTCGCCGCTCGGCCGCACGACCTCCAAGAGGATTGCAAGAGACCTCATCTGAAAGGTGGATTCAAAACGATCGAGTGTCTCGAGAGTCAGTCTATTAGCTCAAACTTAAAGGTTCAAAAGTTCTGCCGAAATCACATAGGTCGTCATGTTACAATTTAGTCAATAAAGGCCTCCTACTGGAGGGAAACGGAATGCTTCGACGCTCGTGTTTCGGCCGCAGGACCTCCGAGAGGCTTGGAAGAGAGCTCATCTGAAAGGTGGTTTCACAACGATCGAGTGTGTCGAACGTCAGCCCACAATCTCAAACTTAAGGGTTCAAAAGTTCTGCCGAAATCACATAGGTCGTCATGTTTCAATTTAGTCAATAAAGGCCTACTATTGGAGCGAAACGGAATGCTTCGAAGCTCGTGTTTCGGCTGCACGAACTCAGAGAGGATTGGAAGAGACCTCATCTGAAAGGTGGATTCACAACGATCGAGTGTGTCAAACGTCAGCCCACTAGCTCAAACTTAAGGGTTCAAAAGTTCTGCCGAAATCACATAGGTCGTCATGTTTCAATTTAGTCAATAAAGGCCAACTACTGGAGCGAAACGGAATGCTACGACGCTCGTGTTTCAGCCGCACGACCTCCGAGAGGCTTGGAAGAGACCTCATCTGAAAGGTGGATTCACAACGATCGATTGTGTCGAACGTCAGCCCACTAGCTCAAACTTCAGGGTTCAAAAGCTCTGCCGAAATCATATCGGTCGTCATGTTACAATTTAGTCAATAAAGGCCTAAGAATGGAGCGAAACGGAATGCTTCAACGCTTGTATTTCGGCCGCACGACCTCCGAGAGGCTTGGAAGAGACCTCATCTGAAAGGTGGATTCACAACGATCGAGTGTGTCGAATGTCAGCCCACAATCTGTAACTTAAGGGTTCAAAGGTTCTGCCGAAATCACATAGATCGTCATGTTACAATTTAGTCAATAAAGGCCTACTATTGGAGCGAAACGGAATGCTTCGGCGCTTGTGTTTCGTCCGCACGACCTCCGAGAGGCATGGAAGAGAACTCATCTGAAAGGTGGATTCACAACGATCGAATGTGTCGAACGTCAGCCCACTAGCTCAAACTTAAGAGTTCAAAAGTTCTGCCGAAATCACATAGGTCGTCATGTTTCAATTTCGTCAATAAAGGCCTACAACTGGAGCGAAACGGAATGCTTCGACGCTCGTGTTTCAGCCGCACGGCCTCCGAGAGGCTTGGAAGAGACCTCATCTGAAAGGTGGATTCACAACGATCAAGTGTGTCGAACGTCAGCCCACAAGCTCAAACTTAAGGGTTCAAAAGTTCTGCCGAAATCACATCGGTCATCATGTTACAATTTAGTCAATAAAGGACTACTACTGGAGCGAAACGGAATGCTTCGACGCTCGTGTTTCGGCCGCACGACCTCCGAGAGGCTTGGAAGAGACCTCATCTGAAAGGTGGATTCCCAACGATCGAGTGTGTCGAACGTCAGCCCATAATCTCAAACTTAAGGGTTCAAAAGTTCTGCCGAAATCATATCGGTCGTCATGTTACAATTTAGTCAATAAAGGCCAACTACTGGAGCGAAACGGAATGCTTCGAAGCTCGTGTTTCGGCTGCACGAACTCCGAGAGGATTGGAAGAGACCTCATCTGAAAGGTGGTTTCACAACGATCGAGTGTGTCGAACGTCAGCCCACTAGCTCAAACTTAAGGGTTCAAAAGTTCTGCCGAAATCATATCGGTCGTCATGTTACAATTTAGTCAATAAAGGCCTACGACTGGAGCAAAACGGAATGCTTCGACGCTTGTGTTTCGGCCGCACGACCTCAGAGAGGCTTGGAAGATACCTCATCTGAAAGGTGGATTCACAACGATCGAGTGTGTCGAATGTCAGCCCACAATCTCAAACTTAAGGGTTCAAAGGTTCTGCCGAAATCACATAGGTCGTCATGTTACAATTTAGTCAAGAAAGGCCTACTATTGGAGCGAAACGGAATGCTTCGAAGCTCGTGTTTCGGCTGCACGAACTCCGAGAGGATTGGAAGAGACCTCATCTGAAAGGTGGATTCACAACGATCGATTGTGTCGAACGTCAGCCCACTAGCTCAAACTTCAGGGTTCAAAAGCTCTGCCGAAATCATATCGGTCGTCATGTTACAATTTAGTCACTAAAGGCCTAAGAATGGAGCGAAACGGAATGCTTCAACGCTTGTATTTCGGCCGCACGACCTCCGAGAGGCTTGGAAGAGACCTCATCTGAAAGGTGGATTCACAACGATCGAGTGTGTCGAATGTCAGCCCACAATCTCAAACTTAAGGGTTCAAAGGTTCTGCCGAAATCACATAGATCGTCATGTTACAATTTAGTCAATAAAGGCCTACTATTGGAGCGAAACGGAATGCTTCGGCGCTTGTGTTTCGTCCGCACGACCTCCGAGAGGCATGGAAGAGAACTCATCTGAAAGGTGGATTCACAACGATCGAATGTGTCGAACGTCAGCCCACTAGCTCAAACTTAAGAGTTCAAAAGTTCTGCCGAAATCACATAGGTCGTCATGTTTCAATTTCGTCAATAAAGGCCTACAACTGGAGCGAAACGGAATGCTTCGACGCTCGTGTTTCAGCCGCACGGCCTCCGAGAGGCTTGGAAGAGACCTCATCTGAAAGGTGGATTCACAACGATCAAGTGTGTCGAACGTCAGCCCACAAGCTCAAACTTAAGGGTTCAAAAGTTCTGCCGAAATCACATCGGTCATCATGTTACAATTTAGTCAATAAAGGACTACTACTGGAGCGAAACGGAATGCTTCGACGCTCGTGTTTCGGCCGCACGACCTCCGAGAGGCTTGGAAGAGACCTCATCTGAAAGGTGGATTCCCAACGATCGAGTGTGTCGAACGTCAGCCCATAATCTCAAACTTAAGGGTTCAAAAGTTCTGCCGAAATCATATCGGTCGTCATGTTACAATTTAGTCAATAAAGGCCAACTACTGGAGCGAAACGGAATGCTTCGAAGCTCGTGTTTCGGCTGCACGAACTCCGAGAGGATTGGAAGAGACCTCATCTGAAAGGTGGTTTCACAACGATCGAGTGTGTCGAACGTCAGCCCACTAGCTCAAACTTAAGGGTTCAAAAGTTCTGCCGAAATCATATCGGTCGTCATGTTACAATTTAGTCAATAAAGGCCTACGACTGGAGCAAAACGGAATGCTTCGACGCTTGTGTTTCGGCCGCACGACCACAGAGAGGCTTGGAAGAGACCTCATCTGAAAGGTGGATTCACAACGATCGAGTGTGTCGAATGTCAGCCCACAATCTCAAACTTAAGGGTTCAAAGGTTCTGCCGAAATCACATAGGTCGTCATGTTACAATTTAGTCAAGAAAGGCCTACTATTGGAGCGAAACGGAATGCTTCAAAGCTCGTGTTTCGGCTGCACGAACTCCGAGAGGATTGGAAGAGACCTCATATGAAAGGTGGATTCACAACGATCGAGTGTGTCGAACGTCAGCCCACTAGCTCAAACTTAAGGGTTCCAAAGTTCTGCCGAAATCACAAATGTCGTCATGTTTCAATTGAGTCAATAAAGGCCTACTACTGGAGCGAAACGGAATGCTTCGATGCTCGTGTTTCAGCCGCACGACCTCCGAGAGGCTTGGAAGAGACCTCATCTGAAAGGTGGATTCACAACGATCGAGTGTGTCAAACGTCAGCCCACTAGTTCAAAATTAAGGGTTCAAAAGTTCTGCCGAAATCACATGGGTCGTCATGTTTCAATTTAGTCAATAAAGGCCTACTACTGGAGCGAAACGGAATGCTTCAACGCTCGTGTTTCAGCCGCACGACCTCCGAGAGGCTTGGAAGAGACCTCATCTGAAAGGTGGATTCAAAACGATCGAGTGTGTCGAATGTCAGCCTACTAGCTCAAACTTAAGGGTTCAAAAGTTCTGCCGAAATCACATGGGTCGTCATGTTTCAATTTAGTCAATAAAGGCCTACTACTGTAACGAAACGGAATGCTTTGACGCTCGTGTTTCAGCCGCACGACCTCCGAGAGGCTTGGAAGAGACCTCATCTGAAAGGTGGATTCAAAACGATCGAGTGTGTCGAATGTCAGCCTACTAGCTCAAACTTAAGGGTTCTAAAGTTCTGCCGAAATCACATAGGTCGTCATGTTACAATTTAGTCAAAGGACTCGTCCTGGAGCGAAACGGAATGCTTCGACGCTCGTGTTTCGGCCGCACGACCTACGAGAGGTTTGGAAGAGACCTCATCTGAAAGGTGGATTCCCAACGATCGAGTGTGTCGAACGTCAGCCCACTAGTTCAAACTTAAGGGATCAAAAGTTCTGCATAAATCACATAGGTCGTCATGTTACAATTTAGTCAATAAAGGCCAACTACTGGAGCGAAACGGAATGCTTCGAAGCTCGTGTTTCGGCTGCACGAACTCCGAGAGGATTGGAAGAGACATCATCTGAAAGGTGGATTCACAACGATCAAGTGTGTCGAACGTCAGCCCACTAGCTCAAACTTAAGGGTTCAAAAGCTCTGCCGAAATCATATCGGTCGTCATGTTACAATTTAGTCAATAAAGGCCTAAGACTGGAGCGAAACGGAATGCTTCGGCGCTTGTGTTTCGTCCGCACGACCTCCGAGAGGCATGGAAGAGAACTCATCTGAAAGGTGGATTCCCAACGATCGAGTGTGTCGAACGTCAGCCCACAATCTCAAACTTAAGGGTTCAAAAGTTCTGCCGAAATCATATCGGTCGTCATGTTACAATTTAGTCAATAAAGGCCTACGACTGAAGCGAAACGGAATGCTTCGACGCTTGTGTTTCGACCGAAAGACCTCCGAGAGGCTTGGAAGAGACCTCATCTGAAAGGTGGTTTCACAACGATCGAGTGTGTCGAACGTCAGCCCACAATCTCAAACTTAAGAGTTCAAAAGTTCTGCCGAAATCACATCGGGCGTCATGTTACAATTTAGTCAAAGGACTAGTACTGGAGCGAAACGGAATGCTCGTGTTTCGGCCGCACGACCTACGAGAGGTTTGGAAGAGACCTCATCTGAAAGGTGGATTCCCAAAGATGGAGTGTGTCGAACGTCAGCCCACTAGTTCAAACTTAAGGGTTCAAAAGTTCTGCATAAATCACATAGGTCGTCATGTTACAATTTAGTCAATAAAGGCCAACTACTGGAGCGAAACGGAATGCTTCGAAGCTCGTGTTTCGGCTGCACGAACTCCGAGAGGTTTGGAAGAGACATCATCTGAAAGGTGGATTCACAACGATCGAGTGTGTCGAACGTCAGCCCACTAGCTCAAACTTAAGGGATCAAAAGTTCTGCCGAAATCACATAGGTCGTCATGTATTAATTTAGTCAATAAAGGCCTACTACTGGAGCGAAACGGAATGCTTCGACGCTCGTGTTTCAGCCGCACGACCTCCGAGAGGCTTGGAAGAGACCTCATCTGAAAGGTGGATTCAAAACGATCGAGTGTGTCGAATGTCAGTCTACTAGCTCAAACTTAAAGGTTCAAAAGTTCTGCCTAAATCACATAGGTCGTCATGTTACAATTTAGTCAATAAAGGCTTCCTACGGGAGCTAAACGGAATGCTACGACGCTCGTGTTTCTGCCGCACGATCTCCGAGAAGCTTGGAAAAGACGTCATCTGAAAGGTGGATTCAAAACGATCGAGTGTTTCGAAGGTCTGCCTACTAGCTCAAACTTAAGGGTTCTAAAGTTCTGCCGAAATCACATAGGTCGACATGTTGCAATTTAGTCAATAAAGGCCTACCACTGGAGCGAAACGGAATGCTTCGAAGCTCGGGTTTCGGCTGCACGAACTCCGAGAGGATTGGAAGAGACCTCATCTGAAAGGTGGATTCACAACGATCGAGTGTGTCGAACGTCAGCCCACTAGCTCAAACTTCAGGGTTCAAAAGCTCTGCCGAAATCATATCGGTCGTCATGTTACAATTTAGTCAATAAAGGCCTAAGAATGGAGCGAAACGGAATGCTTCAACGCTTGTGTTTCGGCCGCACGACCTCCGAGAGGCTTGGAAGAGACCTCATCTGAAAGGTGGATTCACAACGATCGAGTGTGTCGAATGTCAGCCCACAATCTCAAACTTAAGGGTTCAAAGGTTCTGCCGAAATCACATAGATCGTCATGTTACAATTTAGTCAATAAAGGCCTACTATTGGAGCGAAACGGAATGCTTCGGCGCTTGTGTTTCGTCCGCACGACCTCCGAGAGGCATGGAAGAGAACTCATCTGAAAGGTGGATTCACAACGATCGAATGTGTCGAACGTCAGCCCACTAGCTCAAACTTAAGAGTTCAAAAGTTCTGCCGAAATCACATAGGTCGTCATGTTTCAATTTCGTCAATAAAGGCCTACAACTGGAGCGAAACGGAATGCTTCGACGCTCGTGTTTCGGCCGCACGACCTCCGAGAGGCTTGGAAGAGACCTCATCTGAAAGGTGGATTCCCAACGATCGAGTGTGTCGAACGTCAGCCCATAATCTCAAACTTAAGGGTTCAAAAGTTCTGCCGAAATCATATCGGTCGTCATGTTACAATTTAGTCAATAAAGGCCAACTACTGGAGCGAAACGGAATGCTTCGAAGCTCGTGTTTCGGCTGCACGAACTCCGAGAGGATTGGAAGAGACCTCATCTGAAAGGTGGTTTCACAACGATCGAGTGTGTCGAACGTCAGCCCACAAGCTCAAACTTAAGGGTTCAAAAGTTCTGCCGAAATCACATAGGTCGTCATGTTACAATTTAGTCAAAGGACTAGTCCTGGAGCGAAACGGAATGCTTCGACGCTCGTGTTTCGGCCGCACGACCTACGAGAGGTTTGGAAGAGACCTCATCTGAAAGGTGGATTCCCAACGATCGAGTGTGTCGAACGTCAGCCCACTAGTTCAAACTTAAGGGTTCAAAAGTTCTGCATAAATCACATAGGTCGTCATGTTACAATTTAGTCAATAAAGGCCAACTACTGGAGCGAAACGGAATGCTTCGAAGCTCGTGTTTCGGCTGCCAAAACTCCGAGAGGATTGGAAGAGACATCATATGAAAGGTGGATTCACAACGATCGAGTGTGTCGAACGTCAGCCCACAATCTCAAACTTAAGGGTTCAAAAGTTCTGCCGAAATCATATCGGTCGTCATGTTACAATTTAGTCAATAAAGGCCTACGACTGGAGCAAAACGGAATGCTTCGACGCTTGTGTTTCGGCCGCACGACCTCAGAAAGGCTTGGAAGAGACCTCATCTGAAAGGTGGATTCACAACGATCGAGTGTGTCGAATGTCAGCCCACAATCTCAAACTTAAGGGTTCAAAGGTTCTGCCGAAATCACATAGGTCGTCATGTTACAATTTAGTCAAGAAAGGCCTACTATTGGAGCGAAACGGAATGCTTCGAAGCTCGTGTTTCGGCTGCACGAACTCCGAGAGGATTGGAAGAGACCTCATATGAAAGGTGGATTCACAACGATCGAGTGTGTCGAACGTCAGCCCACTAGCTCAAACTTAAGGGTTCTAAAGTTCTGCCGAAATCACATAGGTCGTCATGTTACAATTTAGTCAATAAAGGCCTACTATTGGAGCGAAACAGAATGCTTCGGCGCTTGTTTCGTCCGCTTGACCTCCGAGAGGCATGGAAGAGAACTCATCTGAAAGGTGGATTCACAACGATCGAGTGTGTCGAACGTCAGCCCACTAGCTCAAACTTAAGAGTTCAAAAGTTCTGCCGAAATCACATAGGTCGTCATGTTTCAATTTCGTCAATAAAGGCCTACAACTGGAGCGAAACGGAATGCTTCGACGCTCGTGTTTCAGCCGCACGGCCTCCGAGAGGCTTGGAAGAGACCTCATCTGAAAGGTGGATTCACAACCATCGAGTGTGTCGAACGTCAGCCCATAATCTCAAACTTAAGGGTTCAAAAGTTCTGCCGAAATCATATCGGTCGTCATGTTACAATTTAGTCAATAAAGGCCAACTACTGGAGCGAAACGGAATGCTTCGAAGCTCGTGTTTCGGCTGCACGAACTCCGAGAGGATTGGAAGAGACCTCATCTGAAAGGTGGTTTCACAACGATCGACTGTGTCGAACATCAGCCCACAAGCTCAAACTTAAGGGTTCAAAAGTTCTGCCGAAATCACATAGGTCGTCATGTTACAATTTAGTCAAAGGACTAGTCCTGGAGCGAAACGGAATGCTTCGACGCTCGTGTTTCGCCCGCACGACCTACGAGAGGTTTGGAAGAGATCTCATCTGAAAGGTGGATTCCCAACGATCGAGTGTGTCGAACGTCAGCCCACTAGTTCAAACTTAAGGGTTCAAAAGTTCTGCATAAATCACATAGGTCGTCATGTTACAATTTAGTCAATAAAGGCCAACTACTGGAGCGAAACGGAATGCTTCGAAGCTCGTGTTTCGGCTGCACGAACTCCGAGAGGATTGGAAGAGACCTCATCTGAAAGGTGGTTTCACAACGATCGACTGTGTCGAACGTCAGCCCACAAGCTCAAACTTAAGGGTTCAAAAGTTCTGCCGAAATCACATAGGTCGTCATGTTACAATTTAGTCAAAGGACTAGTCCTGGAGCGAAACGGAATGCTTCGACGCTCGTGTTTCGGCCGCACGACCTACGAGAGGTTTGGAAGAGATCTCATCTGAAAGGTGGATTCCCAACGATCGAGTGTGTCGAACGTCAGCCCACTAGTTCAAACTTAAGGGTTCAAAAGTTCTGCATAAATCACATAGGTCGTCATGTTACAATTTAGTCAATAAAGGCCAACTACTGGAGCGAAACGGAATGCTTCGAAGCTCGTGTTTCGGCTGCCAAAACTCCGAGAGGATTGGAAGAGACATCATATGAAAGGTGGATTCACAACGATCGAGTGTGTCGAACGTCAGCCCACAATCTCAAACTTAAGGGTTCAAAAGTTCTGCCGAAATCATATCGGTCGTCATGTTACAATTTAGTCAATAAAGGCCTACGACTGGAGCAAAACGGAATGCTTCGACGCTTGTGTTTCGGCCGCACGACCTCAGAGAGGCTTGGAAGAGACCTCATCTGAAAGGTGGATTCACAACGATCGAGTGTGTCGAATGTCAGCCCACTAGCTCAAACTTAAGGGATCAAAAGTTCTGCCGAAATCACATAGGTCGTCATGTATTAATTTAGTCAATAAAGGCCTACTACTGGAGCGAAACGGAATGCTTCGACGCTCGTGTTTCAGCCGCACGACCTCCGAGAGGCTTGGAAGAGACCTCATCTGAAAGGTGGATTCAAAACGATCGAGTGTGTCGAATGTCAGTCTACTAGCTCAAACTTAAAGGTTCAAAAGTTCTGCCTAAATCACATAGGTCGTCATGTTACAATTTAGTCAATAAAGGCTTCCTACGGGAGCTAAACGGAATGCTACGACGCTCGTGTTTCTGCCGCACGATCTCCGAGAAGCTTGGAAAAGACGTCATCTGAAAGGTGGATTCAAAACGATCGAGTGTTTCGAAGGTCTGCCTACTAGCTCAAACTTAAGGGTTCTAAAGTTCTGCCGAAATCACATAGGTCGACATGTTGCAATTTAGTCAATAAAGGCCTACCACTGGAGCGAAACGGAATGCTTCGAAGCTCGGGTTTCGGCTGCACGAACTCCGAGAGGATTGGAAGAGACCTCATCTGAAAGGTGGATTCACAACGATCGAGTGTGTCGAACGTCAGCCCACTAGCTCAAACTTCAGGGTTCAAAAGCTCTGCCGAAATCATATCGGTCGTCATGTTACAATTTAGTCAATAAAGGCCTAAGAATGGAGCGAAACGGAATGCTTCAACGCTTGTGTTTCGGCCGCACGACCTCCGAGAGGCTTGGAAGAGACCTCATCTGAAAGGTGGATTCACAACGATCGAGTGTGTCGAATGTCAGCCCACAATCTCAAACTTAAGGGTTCAAAGGTTCTGCCGAAATCACATAGATCGTCATGTTACAATTTAGTCAATAAAGGCCTACTATTGGAGCGAAACGGAATGCTTCGGCGCTTGTGTTTCGTCCGCACGACCTCCGAGAGGCATGGAAGAGAACTCATCTGAAAGGTGGATTCACAACGATCGAATGTGTCGAACGTCAGCCCACTAGCTCAAACTTAAGAGTTCAAAAGTTCTGCCGAAATCACATAGGTCGTCATGTTTCAATTTCGTCAATAAAGGCCTACAACTGGAGCGAAACGGAATGCTTCGACGCTCGTGTTTCAGCCGCACGGCCTCCGAGAGGCTTGGAAGAGACCTCATCTGAAAGGTGGATTCACAACGATCAAGTGTGTCGAACGTCAGCCCACAAGCTCAAACTTAAGGGTTCAAAAGTTCTGCCGAAATCATATCGGTCGTCATGTTACAATTTAGTCAATAAAGGCCTACTATTGGAGCGAAACGGAATGCTTCGGCGCTTGTGTTTCGTCCGCACGACCTCCGAGAGGCATGGAAGAGAACTCATCTGAAAGGTGGATTCACAACGATCGAATGTGTCGAACGTCAGCCCACAAGCTCAAACTTAAGGGTTCAAAAGTTCTGCCGAAATCACATCGGTCATCATGTTACAATTTAGTCAATAAAGGACTACTACTGGAGCGAAACGGAATGCTTCGACGCTCGTGTTTCGGCCGCACGACCTCAGAAAGGCTTGGAAGAGACCTCATCTGAAAGGTGGATTCACAACGATCGAGTGTGTCGAATGTCAGCCCACAATCTCAAACTTAAGGGTTCAAAGGTTCTGCCGAAATCACATAGGTCGTCATGTTACAATTTAGTCAAGAAAGGCCTACTATTGGAGCGAAACGGAATGCTTCGAAGCTCGTGTTTCGGCTGCACGAACTCCGAGAGGATTGGAAGAGACCTCATATGAAAGGTGGATTCACAACGATCGAGTGTGTCGAACGTCAGCCCACTAGCTCAAACTTAAGGGTTCTAAAGTTCTGCCGAAATCACATAGGTCGTCATGTTACAATTTAGTCAATAAAGGCCTACTATTGGAGCGAAACAGAATGCTTCGGCGCTTGTTTCGTCCGCTTGACCTCCGAGAGGCATGGAAGAGAACTCATCTGAAAGGTGGATTCACAATGATCGAGTGTGTCGAACGTCAGCCCACTAGTTCAAACTTAAGGGTTCAAAAGTTCTGCATAAATCACATAGGTCGTCATGTTACAATTTAGTCAATAAAGGCCAACTACTGGAGCGAAACGGAATGCTTCGAAGCTCGTGTTTCGGCTGCCAAAACTCCGAGAGGATTGGAAGAGACATCATATGAAAGGTGGATTCACAACGATCGAGTGTGTCGAACGTCAGCCCACAATCTCAAACTTAAGGGTTCAAAAGTTCTGCCGAAATCATATCGGTCGTCATGTTACAATTTAGTCAATAAAGGCCTACGACTGGAGCAAAACGGAATGCTTCGACGCTTGTGTTTCGGCCGCACGACCTCAGAAAGGCTTGGAAGAGACCTCATCTGAAAGGTGGATTCACAACGATCGAGTGTGTCGAATGTCAGCCCACAATCTCAAACTTAAGGGTTCAAAGGTTCTGCCGAAATCACATAGGTCGTCATGTTACAATTTAGTCAAGAAAGGCCTACTATTGGAGCGAAACGGAATGCTTCGAAGCTCGTGTTTCGGCTGCACGAACTCCGAGAGGATTGGAAGAGACCTCATATGAAAGGTGGATTCACAACGATCGAGTGTGTCGAACGTCAGCCCACTAGCTCAAACTTAAGGGTTCTAAAGTTCTGCCGAAATCACATAGGTCGTCATGTTACAATTTAGTCAATAAAGGCCTACTATTGGAGCGAAACAGAATGCTTCGGCGCTTGTTTCGTCCGCTTGACCTCCGAGAGGCATGGAAGAGAACTCATCTGAAAGGTGGATTCACAACGATCGAGTGTGTCGAACGTCAGCCCACTAGCTCAAACTTAAGAGTTCAAAAGTTCTGCCGAAATCACATAGGTCGTCATGTTTCAATTTCGTCAATAAAGGCCTACAACTGGAGCGAAACGGAATGCTTCGACGCTCGTGTTTCAGCCGCACGGCCTCCGAGAGGCTTGGAAGAGACCTCATCTGAAAGGTGGATTCACAACCATCGAGTGTGTCGAACGTCAGCCCATAATCTCAAACTTAAGGGTTCAAAAGTTCTGCCGAAATCATATCGGTCGTCATGTTACAATTTAGTCAATAAAGGCCAACTACTGGAGCGAAACGGAATGCTTCGAAGCTCGTGTTTCGGCTGCACGAACTCCGAGAGGATTGGAAGAGACCTCATCTGAAAGGTGGTTTCACAACGATCGACTGTGTCGAACATCAGCCCACAAGCTCAAACTTAAGGGTTCAAAAGTTCTGCCGAAATCACATAGGTCGTCATGTTACAATTTAGTCAAAGGACTAGTCCTGGAGCGAAACGGAATGCTTCGACGCTCGTGTTTCGCCCGCACGACCTACGAGAGGTTTGGAAGAGATCTCATCTGAAAGGTGGATTCCCAACGATCGAGTGTGTCGAACGTCAGCCCACTAGTTCAAACTTAAGGGTTCAAAAGTTCTGCATAAATCACATAGGTCGTCATGTTACAATTTAGTCAATAAAGGCCAACTACTGGAGCGAAACGGAATGCTTCGAAGCTCGTGTTTCGGCTGCACGAACTCCGAGAGGATTGGAAGAGACCTCATCTGAAAGGTGGTTTCACAACGATCGACTGTGTCGAACGTCAGCCCACAAGCTCAAACTTAAGGGTTCAAAAGTTCTGCCGAAATCACATAGGTCGTCATGTTACAATTTAGTCAAAGGACTAGTCCTGGAGCGAAACGGAATGCTTCGACGCTCGTGTTTCGGCCGCACGACCTACGAGAGGTTTGGAAGAGATCTCATCTGAAAGGTGGATTCCCAACGATCGAGTGTGTCGAACGTCAGCCCACTAGTTCAAACTTAAGGGTTCAAAAGTTCTGCATAAATCACATAGGTCGTCATGT
Organism: Phycodurus eques; assembly: GCF_024500275.1. NCBI lineage: Eukaryota > Metazoa > Chordata > Actinopteri > Syngnathiformes > Syngnathidae > Phycodurus > Phycodurus eques. The sequence continues at coordinate 7,946 of NW_026904442.1, read as the reverse complement.
TACAATTTAGTCAATAAAGGCCAACTACTGGAGCGAAACGGAATGCTTCGAAGCTCGTGTTTCGGCTGCCAAAACTCCGAGAGGATTGGAAGAGACATCATATGAAAGGTGGATTCACAACGATCGAGTGTGTCGAACGTCAGCCCACAATCTCAAACTTAAGGGTTCAAAAGTTCTGCCGAAATCATATCGGTCGTCATGTTACAATTTAGTCAATAAAGGCCTACGACTGGAGCAAAACGGAATGCTTCGACGCTTGTGTTTCGGCCGCACGACCTCAGAGAGGCTTGGAAGAGACCTCATCTGAAAGGTGGATTCACAACGATCGAGTGTGTCGAATGTCAGCCCACTAGCTCAAACTTAAGGGATCAAAAGTTCTGCCGAAATCACATAGGTCGTCATGTATTAATTTAGTCAATAAAGGCCTACTACTGGAGCGAAACGGAATGCTTCGACGCTCGTGTTTCAGCCGCACGACCTCCGAGAGGCTTGGAAGAGACCTCATCTGAAAGGTGGATTCAAAACGATCGAGTGTGTCGAATGTCAGTCTACTAGCTCAAACTTAAAGGTTCAAAAGTTCTGCCTAAATCACATAGGTCGTCATGTTACAATTTAGTCAATAAAGGCTTCCTACGGGAGCTAAACGGAATGCTACGACGCTCGTGTTTCTGCCGCACGATCTCCGAGAAGCTTGGAAAAGACGTCATCTGAAAGGTGGATTCAAAACGATCGAGTGTTTCGAAGGTCTGCCTACTAGCTCAAACTTAAGGGTTCTAAAGTTCTGCCGAAATCACATAGGTCGACATGTTGCAATTTAGTCAATAAAGGCCTACCACTGGAGCGAAACGGAATGCTTCGAAGCTCGGGTTTCGGCTGCACGAACTCCGAGAGGATTGGAAGAGACCTCATCTGAAAGGTGGATTCACAACGATCGAGTGTGTCGAACGTCAGCCCACTAGCTCAAACTTCAGGGTTCAAAAGCTCTGCCGAAATCATATCGGTCGTCATGTTACAATTTAGTCAATAAAGGCCTAAGAATGGAGCGAAACGGAATGCTTCAACGCTTGTGTTTCGGCCGCACGACCTCCGAGAGGCTTGGAAGAGACCTCATCTGAAAGGTGGATTCACAACGATCGAGTGTGTCGAATGTCAGCCCACAATCTCAAACTTAAGGGTTCAAAGGTTCTGCCGAAATCACATAGATCGTCATGTTACAATTTAGTCAATAAAGGCCTACTATTGGAGCGAAACGGAATGCTTCGGCGCTTGTGTTTCGTCCGCACGACCTCCGAGAGGCATGGAAGAGAACTCATCTGAAAGGTGGATTCACAACGATCGAATGTGTCGAACGTCAGCCCACTAGCTCAAACTTAAGAGTTCAAAAGTTCTGCCGAAATCACATAGGTCGTCATGTTTCAATTTCGTCAATAAAGGCCTACAACTGGAGCGAAACGGAATGCTTCGACGCTCGTGTTTCAGCCGCACGGCCTCCGAGAGGCTTGGAAGAGACCTCATCTGAAAGGTGGATTCACAACGATCAAGTGTGTCGAACGTCAGCCCACAAGCTCAAACTTAAGGGTTCAAAAGTTCTGCCGAAATCATATCGGTCGTCATGTTACAATTTAGTCAATAAAGGCCTACTATTGGAGCGAAACGGAATGCTTCGGCGCTTGTGTTTCGTCCGCACGACCTCCGAGAGGCATGGAAGAGAACTCATCTGAAAGGTGGATTCACAACGATCGAATGTGTCGAACGTCAGCCCACAAGCTCAAACTTAAGGGTTCAAAAGTTCTGCCGAAATCACATCGGTCATCATGTTACAATTTAGTCAATAAAGGACTACTACTGGAGCGAAACGGAATGCTTCGACGCTCGTGTTTCGGCCGCACGACCTCAGAAAGGCTTGGAAGAGACCTCATCTGAAAGGTGGATTCACAACGATCGAGTGTGTCGAATGTCAGCCCACAATCTCAAACTTAAGGGTTCAAAGGTTCTGCCGAAATCACATAGGTCGTCATGTTACAATTTAGTCAAGAAAGGCCTACTATTGGAGCGAAACGGAATGCTTCGAAGCTCGTGTTTCGGCTGCACGAACTCCGAGAGGATTGGAAGAGACCTCATATGAAAGGTGGATTCACAACGATCGAGTGTGTCGAACGTCAGCCCACTAGCTCAAACTTAAGGGTTCTAAAGTTCTGCCGAAATCACATAGGTCGTCATGTTACAATTTAGTCAATAAAGGCCTACTATTGGAGCGAAACAGAATGCTTCGGCGCTTGTTTCGTCCGCTTGACCTCCGAGAGGCATGGAAGAGAACTCATCTGAAAGGTGGATTCACAATGATCGAGTGTGTCGAACGTCAGCCCACTAGCTCAAACTTAAGAGTTCAAAAGTTCTGCCGAAATCACATAGGTCGTCATGTTTCAATTTCGTCAATAAAGGCCTACAACTGGAGCGAAACGGAATGCTTCGACGCTCGTGTTTCAGCCGCACGGCCTCCGAGAGGCTTGGAAGAGACCTCATCTGAAAGGTGGATTCACAACCATCGAGTGTGTCGAACGTCAGCCCATAATCTCAAACTTAAGGGTTCAAAAGTTCTGCCGAAATCATATCGGTCGTCATGTTACAATTTAGTCAATAAAGGCCAACTACTGGAGCGAAACGGAATGCTTCGAAGCTCGTGTTTCGGCTGCACGAACTCCGAGAGGATTGGAAGAGACCTCATCTGAAAGGTGGTTTCACAACGATCGACTGTGTCGAACATCAGCCCACAAGCTCAAACTTAAGGGTTCAAAAGTTCTGCCGAAATCACATAGGTCGTCATGTTACAATTTAGTCAAAGGACTAGTCCTGGAGCGAAACGGAATGCTTCGACGCTCGTGTTTCGCCCGCACGACCTACGAGAGGTTTGGAAGAGATCTCATCTGAAAGGTGGATTCCCAACGATCGAGTGTGTCGAACGTCAGCCCACTAGTTCAAACTTAAGGGTTCAAAAGTTCTGCATAAATCACATAGGTCGTCATGTTACAATTTAGTCAATAAAGGCCAACTACTGGAGCGAAACGGAATGCTTCGAAGCTCGTGTTTCGGCTGCACGAACTCCGAGAGGATTGGAAGAGACCTCATCTGAAAGGTGGTTTCACAACGATCGACTGTGTCGAACGTCAGCCCACAAGCTCAAACTTAAGGGTTCAAAAGTTCTGCCGAAATCACATAGGTCGTCATGTTACAATTTAGTCAAAGGACTAGTCCTGGAGCGAAACGGAATGCTTCGACGCTCGTGTTTCGGCCGCACGACCTACGAGAGGTTTGGAAGAGATCTCATCTGAAAGGTGGATTCCCAACGATCGAGTGTGTCGAACGTCAGCCCACTAGTTCAAACTTAAGGGTTCAAAAGTTCTGCATAAATCACATAGGTCGTCATGTTACAATTTAGTCAATAAAGGCCAACTACTGGAGCGAAACGGAATGCTTCGAAGCTCGTGTTTCGGCTGCCAAAACTCCGAGAGGATTGGAAGAGACATCATATGAAAGGTGGATTCACAACGATCGAGTGTGTCGAACGTCAGCCCACAATCTCAAACTTAAGGGTTCAAAAGTTCTGCCGAAATCATATCGGTCGTCATGTTACAATTTAGTCAATAAAGGCCTACGACTGGAGCAAAACGGAATGCTTCGACGCTTGTGTTTCGGCCGCACGACCTCAGAGAGGCTTGGAAGAGACCTCATCTGAAAGGTGGATTCACAACGATCGAGTGTGTCGAATGTCAGCCCACAATCTCAAACTTAAGGGTTCAAAGGTTCTGCCGAAATCACATAGGTCGTCATGTTACAATTTAGTCAAGAAAGGCCTACTATTGGAGCGAAACGGAATGCTTCGACGCTCGTGTTTCAGCCGCACGACCTCCGAGAGGCTTGGAAGAGACCTCATCTGAAAGGTGGATTCAAAACGATCGAGTGTGTCGAATGTCAGCCTACTAGCTCAAACTTAAGGGTTCTAAAGTTCTGCCGAAATCACATAGGTCGTCATGTTACAATTTAGTCAAAGGACTCGTCCTGGAGCGAAACGGAATGCTTCGACGCTCGTGTTTCGGCCGCACGACCTACGAGAGGTTTGGAAGAGACCTCATCTGAAAGGTGGATTCCCAACGATCGAGTGTGTCGAACGTCAGCCCACTAGTTCAAACTTAAGGGATCAAAAGTTCTGCATAAATCACATAGGTCGTCATGTTACAATTTAGTCAATAAAGGCCAACTACTGGAGCGAAACGGAATGCTTCGAAGCTCGTGTTTCGGCTGGACGAACTCCGAGAGGATTGGAAGAGACATCATCTGAAAGGTGGATTCACAACGATCAAGTGTGTCGAACGTCAGCCCACTAGCTCAAACCTAAGGGTTCAAAAGCTCTGCCGAAATCATATCGGTCGTCATGTTACAATTTAGTCAATAAAGGCCTAAGACTGGAGCGAAACGGAATGCTTCGGCGCTTGTGTTTCGTCCGCACGACCTCCGAGAGGCATGGAAGAGAACTCATCTGAAAGGTGGATTCCCAACGATCGAGTGTGTCGAACGTCAGCCCACAATCTCAAACTTAAGGGTTCAAAAGTTCTGCCGAAATCATATCGGTCGTCATGTTACAATTTAGTCAATAAAGGCCTACGACTGGAGCGAAACGGAATGCTTCGACGCTTGTGTTTCGACCGAAAGACCTCCGAGAGGCTTGGAAGAGACCTCATCTGAAAGGTGGTTTCACAACGATCGAGTGTGTCGAACGTCAGCCCACAATCTCAAACTTAAGAGTTCAAAAGTTCTGCCGAAATCACATCGGGCGTCATGTTACAATTTAGTCAAAGGACTAGTACTGGAGCGAAACGGAATGCTCGTGTTTCGGCCGCACGACCTACGAGAGGTTTGGAAGAGACCTCATCTGAAAGGTGGATTCCCAAAGATGGAGTGTGTCGAACGTCAGCCCACTAGTTCAAACTTAAGGGTTCAAAAGTTCTGCATAAATCACATAGGTCGTCATGTTACAATTTAGTCAATAAAGGCCAACTACTGGAGCGAAACGGAATGCTTCGAAGCTCGTGTTTCGGCTGCACGAACTCCGAGAGGTTTGGAAGAGACATCATCTGAAAGGTGGATTCACAACGATCGAGTGTGTCGAACGTCAGCCCACTAGCTCAAACTTAAGGGATCAAAAGTTCTGCCGAAATCACATAGGTCGTCATGTATTAATTTAGTCAATAAAGGCCTACTACTGGAGCGAAACGGAATGCTTCGACGCTCGTGTTTCAGCCGCACGACCTCCGAGAGGCTTGGAAGAGACCTCATCTGAAAGGTGGATTCAAAACGATCGAGTGTGTCGAATGTCAGTCTACTAGCTCAAACTTAAAGGTTCAAAAGTTCTGCCTAAATCACATAGGTCGTCATGTTACAATTTAGTCAATAAAGGCTTCCTACGGGAGCTAAACGGAATGCTACGACGCTCGTGTTTCTGCCGCACGATCTCCGAGAAGCTTGGAAAAGACGTCATCTGAAAGGTGGATTCAAAACGATCGAGTGTTTCGAAGGTCTGCCTACTAGCTCAAACTTAAGGGTTCTAAAGGTCTGCCGAAATCACATAGGTCGACATGTTGCAATTTAGTCAATAAAGGCCTACCACTGGAGCGAAACGGAATGCTTCGAAGCTCGGGTTTCGGCTGCACGAACTCCGAGAGGATTGGAAGAGACCTCATCTGAAAGGTGGATTCACAACGATCGAGTGTGTCGAATGTCAGCCCACAATCTCAAACTTAAGGGTTCAAAGGTTCTGCCGAAATCACATAGATCGTCATGTTACAATTTAGTCAATAAAGGCCTACTATTGGAGCGAAACGGAATGCTTCGGCGCTTGTGTTTCGTCCGCACGACCTCCGAGAGGCATGGAAGAGAACTCATCTGAAAGGTGGATTCACAACGATCGAATGTGTCGAACGTCAGCCCACTAGCTCAAACTTAAGAGTTCAAAAGTTCTGCCGAAATCACATAGGTCGTCATGTTTCAATTTCGTCAATAAAGGCCTACAACTGGAGCGAAACGGAATGCTTCGACGCTCGTGTTTCAGCCGCACGGCCTCCGAGAGGCTTGGAAGAGACCTCATCTGAAAGGTGGATTCACAACGATCAAGTGTGTCGAACGTCAGCCCACAAGCTCAAACTTAAGGGTTCAAAAGTTCTGCCGAAATCATATCGGTCGTCATGTTACAATTTAGTCAATAAAGGCCTACTATTGGAGCGAAACGGAATGCTTCGGCGCTTGTGTTTCGTCCGCACGACCTCCGAGAGGCATGGAAGAGAACTCATCTGAAAGGTGGATTCACAACGATCGAATGTGTCGAACGTCAGCCCACTAGCTCAAACTTAAGAGTTCAAAAGTTCTGCCGAAATCACATAGGTCGTCATGTTTCAATTTCGTCAATAAAGGCCTACAACTGGAGCGAAACGGAATGCTTCGACGCTCGTGTTTCAGCCGGACGGCCTCCGAGAGGCTTGGAAGAGACCTCATCTGAAAGGTGGATTCACAACGATCAAGTGTGTCGAACGTCAGCCCACAAGCTCAAACTTAAGGGTTCAAAGGTTCTGCCGAAATCACATCGGTCATCATGTTACAATTTAGTCAATAAAGGACTACTACTGGAGCGAAACGGAATGCTTCGACGCTCGTGTTTCGGCCGCACGACCTCCGAGAGGCTTGGAAGAGACCTCATCTGAAAGGTGGATTCCCAACGATCGAGTGTGTCGAACGTCAGCCCATAATCTCAAACTTAAGGGTTCAAAAGTTCTGCCGAAATCATATCGGTCGTCATGTTACAATTTAGTCAATAAAGGCCAACTACTGGAGCGAAACGGAATGCTTCGAAGCTCGTGTTTCGGCTGCACGAACTCCGAGAGGATTGGAAGAGACCTCATCTGAAAGGTGGTTTCACAACGATCGAGTGTGTCGAACGTCAGCCCACAAGCTCAAACTTAAGGGTTCAAAAGTTCTGCCGAAATCACATAGGTCGTCATGTTACAATTTAGTCAAAGGACTAGTCCTGGAGCGAAACGGAATGCTTCGACGCTCGTGTTTCGGCCGCACGACCTACGAGAGGTTTGGAAGAGACCTCATCTGAAAGGTGGATTCCCAACGATCGAGTGTGTCGAACGTCAGCCCACTAGTTCAAACTTAAGGGTTCAAAAGTTCTGCATAAATCACATAGGTCGTCATGTTACAATTTAGTCAATAAAGGCCAACTACTGGAGCGAAACGGAATGCTTCGAAGCTCGTGTTTCGGCTGCCAAAACTCCGAGAGGATTGGAAGAGACATCATATGAAAGGTGGATTCACAACGATCGAGTGTGTCGAACGTCAGCCCACAATCTCAAACTTAAGGGTTCAAAAGTTCTGCCGAAATCATATCGGTCGTCATGTTACAATTTAGTCAATAAAGGCCTACGACTGGAGCAAAACGGAATGCTTCGACGCTTGTGTTTCGGCCGCACGACCTCAGAAAGGCTTGGAAGAGACCTCATCTGAAAGGTGGATTCACAACGATCGAGTGTGTCGAATGTCAGCCCACAATCTCAAACTTAAGGGTTCAAAGGTTCTGCCGAAATCACATAGGTCGTCATGTTACAATTTAGTCAAGAAAGGCCTACTATTGGAGCGAAACGGAATGCTTCGAAGCTCGTGTTTCGGCTGCACGAACTCCGAGAGGATTGGAAGAGACCTCATATGAAAGGTGGTTTCACAACGATCGACTGTGTCGAACGTCAGCCCACAAGCTCAAACTTAAGGGTTCAAAAGTTCTGCCGAAATCACATAGGTCGTCATGTTACAATTTAGTCAATAAAGGCCTACTATTGGAGCGAAACGGAATGCTTCGGCGCTTGTTTCGTCCGCACGACCTCCGAGAGGCATGGAAGAGA
>NW_026904441.1:0-23733 GCF_024500275.1 Phycodurus eques | reverse complement strand
CAGCGCCTGCTGTACACTTTTTTGATTGTAACTCATAACTTCACAAAGGATGCTTTCCCAGTAAATGATCTTGCTTTTTCGAGTAAGAACTCTCCCCTTTATACTAGTTAGCAGGCAGTGGTTTGAATCCCAAAGCTTTGGTTGGAGTTTTACACACATTTGCAGTTTTTATTAATTGAAAATGCTTCCCAGCGCCTGCTGTACACTTTTTTGATTGTAACTCATAACTTCACAAAGGATGCTTTCCCAGTAAATTATCTTGCTTTTTCGAGTAAAACTCTCCCCTTTATACTAGTTACAGGCATTGGTTTGAATCCCAAAGCTTCGGTTGGAGTTTTACACACATTTGCAGTTTTTATTGCTTAAAAATGCTTCCCAGCTCCCTCTGCTGTACACTTTTTTGATTTTGACTCATAACTTCACAAAGGATGCTTTCCAAGTAAATTCTCTTGCATTTCAGAGTAAAACTCTCCCCTTTATACTTGTTACAGGCAGTGGTTTGAATCCCAAAGCTTTGGTTGGAGTTTTACACACATTTGCAGTTTTTATTGCTTAAAAATGCTTCCCAGCTCCCTCTGCTGAACATTTTTTTATTTTGACTCATAACTTCACAAAGGATGCTTTCCCAGTAAATTCTCTTGCTTTTTAGAGTAAAACTCTCCCCTTTAGATTAGTTGCAGGCAGTGGTTTGAATCCCAAAGCTTTGGTTGGAGTTTTACACATATTTGCAGTTTTTATTGCTTAAAAATGCTTCCCAGCTCAGTTTGCTGTACACTTTTTTTTATTGTAACTCATAACTTCACGAAGAATGCTTTCCCAGTAAATTCTCTTGCTTTTTCGAGTAAAACTCTCCCCTTTATACTAGTTACAGGCAGTGGTTTGAATCCCAAAGCTTTGGTTGGAGTTTTACACACATTTGCAGTTTTTATTGCTTAAAAATGCTTCCCAGCTCCCTCTGCTGTACACTTTTTTTATTGTAACTCATAACTTCAAAAAGGATGCTTTCCCAGTAAATGATCTTGCTTTTTCGAGTAAAACTCTCCCCTTTATACTAGTTGCAGGCAGTGGTTTGAATCCCAAAGCTTTGGTTGGAGTTTTACACACATTTGCAGTTTTTATTGCTTGAAAATGCTTCCCAGCGCATGCTGTACACTTTTTTTTATTGTAACTCATAACTTCACAAAGGATGCTTTCCAAGTAAATTCTCTTGCATTTCAGAGTAAAACTCTCCCCTTTATACTTGTTACAGGCAGTGGTTTGAATCCCAAAGCTTTGGTTGGAGTTTTACACACATTTGCAGTTTTTATTGCTTGAAAATGCTTCCCAGCTCCCTCTGCTGTACACTTTTTTTTATTGTAACTCATAACTTCACAAAGGATGCTTTCCCAGTAAATTCTCTTGCTTTTTAGAGTAAAACTGTCCCCTTTATACTAGTTGCAGGCAGTGGTTTGAATCCCAAAGCTTTGGTTGGAGTTTTACACACATTTGCAGTTTTTATTGCTTAAAAATGCTTCCTAGCTCCCTCTGCTGTACACTTTCTTTATTGTAACTCATAACTTCACAAAGGATGCTTTCCAAGTAAATTCTCTTGCATTTCAGAGTAAAACTCTCCCCTTTACACTTGTTACAGGCAGTGGTTTGAATCCCAAAGCTTTGGTTGGAGTTTTACACATATTTGCAGTTTTTATTGCTTAAAAATGCTTCCCAGCTCAGTTTGCTGTACACTTTTTTTTATTGTAACTCATAACTTCACGAAGGATGCTTTCCCAGTAAATTCTCTTGCTTTTTCGAGTAAAACTCTCCCCTTTATACTAGTTACAGGCAGTGGTTTGAATCCCAAAGCTTTGGTTGGAGTTTTACACACATTTGCAGTTTTTATTGCTTAAAAATGCTTCCTAGCTCCCTCTGCTGTACACTTTTTTTATTGTAACTCATAACTTCACAAAGGATGCTTTCCCAGTAAATTATCTTGCTTTTTCGAGTAAAACTCTCCCCTTTATACTAGTTGCAGGCAGTGGTTTGAATCCCAAAGCTTTGGTTGGAGTTTTACACACATTTGCAGTTTTTATTAATTGAAAATGCTTCCCAGCGCCTGCTGTACACTTTTTTTATTGTAACTCATAACTTCACAAAGGATGCTTTTCCAGTAAATTATCTTGCTTTTTCGAGTAAAACTCTCCCCTTTATACTAGTTACAGGCATTGGTTTGAATCCCAAAGCTTCGGTTGGAGTTTTACACACATTTGCAGTTTTTATTGCTTAAAAATGCTTCCCAGCTCCCTCTGCTGTACACTTTTTTGATTTTGACTCATAACTTCACAAAGGATGCTTTCCCAGTAAATTATCTTGGTTTTTAGAGAAGAACTCTCCCCTTTATACTAGTTACAGGAAGTGGTTTGAATCCCAAAGCTTTGGTTGGAGTTTTACACACATTTGCAGTTTTTTTTGCTTAAAAATGCTTCCCAGCGCCTGCTGTACACTTTTTTTATTGTAACTCATAACTTCACAAAGGATGCTTTCCAAGTAAATTCTCTTGCATTTCAGAGTAAAACTCTCCCCTTTACACTTGTTACAGGCAGTGGTTTGAATCCCAAAGCTTTGGTTGGAGTTTTACACATATTTGCATTTTTTATTGCTTAAAAATGCTTCCCAGCTCAGTTTGCTGTACACTTTTTTTTATTGTAACTCATAACTTCACGAAGGATGCTTTCCCAGTAAATTCTCTTGCTTTTTCGAGTAAAACTCTCCCCTTTATACTAGTTGCAGGCAGTGGTTTGAATCCCAAAGCTTTGGTTGGAGTTTTACACACATTTGCAGTTTTTATAAATTGAAAATGCTTCCCAGCGCCTGCTGTACACTTTTTTTATTGTAACTCATAACTTCACAAAGGATGCTTTCCCAGTAAATTATCTTGCTTTTTCGAGTAAAACTCTCCCCTTTATACTAGTTACAGGCATTGGTTTGAATCCCAAAGCTTCGGTTGGAGTTTTACACACATTTGCAGTTTTTATTGCTTAAAAATGCTTCCCAGCTCCCTCTGCTTTACACTTTTTTTTATTTTGACTCATAACTTCACAAAGGATGCTTTCCCAGTAAATTACCTTGGTTTTTAGAGAAGAACTCTCCCCTTTATACTAGTTAGAGGCAGTGGTTTGAATCCCAAAGCTTTGGTTGGAGTTTTACACACATTTGCAGTTTTTATTGCTTAAAAATGCTTCCCAGCGCCTGCTGTACACTTTTTTGATTGTAACTCATAACTTCACAAAGGATGCTTTCCCAGTAAATGATCTTGCTTTTTCGAGTAAAACTCTCCCCTTTATACTAGTTGCAGGCAGTGGTTTGAATCCCAAAGCTTTGGTTGGAGTTTTACACACATTTGCAGTTTTTATTGCTTGAAAATGCTTCCCAGCGCATGCTGTACACTTTTTTTTATTGTAACTCATAACTTCACAAAGGATGCTTTCCAAGTAAATTCTCTTGCATTTCAGAGTAAAACTCTCCCCTTTATACTTGTTACAGGCAGTGGTTTGAATCCCAAAGCTTTGGTTGGAGTTTTACACACATTTGCAGTTTTTATTGCTTAAAAATGCTTCCCAGCGCCTGCTGTACACTTTTTTTATTGTAACTCATAACTTCACAAAGGATGCTTTCCAAGTAAATTCTCTTGCATTTCAGAGAAAAACTCTCCCCTTTACACTTGTTACAGGCAGTGGTTTGAATCCCAAAGCTTTGGTTGGAGTTTTACACATATTTGCAGTTTTTATTGCTTAAAAATGCTTCCCAGCTCAGTTTGCTGTACACTTTTTTTTATTGTAACTCATAACTTCACGAAGGATGCTTTCCCAGTAAATTCTCTTGCTTTTTCGAGTAAAACTCTCCCCTTTATACTAGTTACAGGCAGTGGTTTGAATCCCAAAGCTTTGGTTGGAGTTTTACACATTTGCAGTTTTTATTGCTTAAAAATGCTTCCCAGCTCCCTCTGCTTTACACTTTTTTTATTGTAACTCATAACTTCAAAAAGGATGCTTTCCCAGTAAATGATCTTGCTTTTTCGAGTAAAACTCTCCCCTTTATACTAGTTGCAGGCAGTGGTTTGAATCCCAAAGCTTTGGTTGGAGTTTTACACACATTTGCAGTTTTTATTGCTTGAAAATGCTTCCCAGCGCATGCTGTACACTTTTTTTTATTGTAACTCATAACTTCACAAAGGATGCTTTCCAAGTAAATTCTCTTGCATTTCAGAGTAAAACTCTCCCCTTTATACTTGTTACAGGCAGTGGTTTGAATCCCAAAGCTTTGGTTGGAGTTTTACACACATTTGCAGTTTTTATTGCTTAAAAATGCTTCCCAGCTCCCTCTGCTGAACATTTTTTTATTTTGACTCATAACTTCACAAAGGATGCTTTCCCAGTAAATTCTCTTGCTTTTTAGAGTAAAACTGTCCCCTTTATACTAGTTGCAGACAGTGGTTAGAATCCCAAAGCTTTGGTTGGAGTTTTACACACATTTGCAGTTTTTATTGCTTAAAAATGCTTCCTAGCTCCCTCTGCTGTACACTTTTTTTATTGTAACTCATAACTTCACAAAGGATGCTTTCCAAGTAAATTCTCTTGCATTTCAGAGTAAAACTCTCCCCTTTACACTTGTTACAGGCAGTGGTTTGAATCCCAAAGCTTTGGTTGGAGTTTTACACATATTTGCAGTTTTTATTGCTTAAAAATGCTTCCCAGCTCAGTTTGCTGTACACTTTTTTTTATTGTAACTCATAACTTCACGAAGGATGCTTTCCCAGTAAATTCTCTTGCTTTTTCGAGTAAAACTCTCCCCTTTATACTAGTTACAGGCAGTGGTTTGAATCCCAAAGCTTTGGTTGGAGTTTTACACACATTTGCAGTTTTTATTGCTTAAAAATGCTTCCTAGCTCCCTCTGCTGTACACTTTTTTTATTGTAACTCATAACTTCACAAAGGATGCTTTCCCAGTAAATTATCTTGCTTTTTCGAGTAAAACTCTCCCCTTTATACTAGTTGCAGGCAGTGGTTTGAATCCCAAAGCTTTGGTTGGAGTTTTACACACATTTGCAGTTTTTATTGCTTAAAAATGCTTCCCAGCTCCCTCTGCTGTACACTTTTTTTATTGTAACTCATAACTTCAAAAAGGATGCTTTCCCAGTAAATTATCTTGCTTTTTCGAGTAAAACTCTCCCCTTTATACTAGTTGCAGGCAGTGGTTTGAATCCCAAAGCTTTGGTTGGAGTTTTACACACATTTGCAGTTTTTATTGCTTGAAAATGCTTCCCAGCGCCTGCTGTACACTTTTTTTTATTGTAACTCATAACTTCACAAAAGATGCTTTCCAAGTAAATTCTCTTGCATTTCAGAGTAAAACTCTCCCCTTTATACTTGTTACAGGCAGTGGTTTGAATCCCAAAGCTTTGGTTGGAGTTTTACACACATTTGCAGTTTTTATTGCTTAAAAATGCTTCCCAGCTCAGTCTGCTGTACACTTTTTTTTATTGTAACTCATAACTTCACTAAGGATGCTTTCCCAGTAAATTATCTTGGTTTTTAGAGAAGAACTCTCCCCTTTATACTAGTTACAGGCAGTGGTTTGAATCCCAAAGCTATGGTTGGAGTTTTACACACATTTGCAGTTTTTATTGCTTAAAAATGCTTCCCAGCGCCTGCTGTACACTTTTTTGATTGTAACTCATAACTTCACAAAGGATGCTTTCCAAGTAAATTCTCTTGCATTTCAGAGTAAAACTCTCCCCTTTATACTAGTTACAGGCAGTGGTTTGAATCCCAAAGCTTTGGTTGGAGTTTTACACACATTTGCAGTTTTTATTGCTTAAAAATGCTTCCCAGCTCCCTTGCTGTACACTTTTTTTATTTTGACTCATAACTTCACAAAGGATGCTTTCCCAGTAAATTCTCTTGCTTTTTAGAGTAAAACTCTCCCCTTTATACTAGTTACAGGCAGTGGTTTGAATCCCAAAGCTTTGGTTGGAGTTTTACACACATTTGCAGTTTTTATTGCTTAAAAATGCTTCCTAGCTCCCTCTGCTGTACACTTTTTTTATTGTAACTCATAACTTCACAAAGGATGCTTTCCAAGTAAATTCTCTTGCATTTCAGAGTAAAACTCTCCCCTTTACACTTGTTACAGGCAGTGGTTTGAATCCCAAAGCTTTGGTTGGAGTTTTACACATATTTGCAGTTTTTATTGCTTAAAAATGCTTCCTAGCTCCCTCTGCTGTACACTTTTTTTATTGTAACTCATAACTTCACAAAGGATGCTTTCCCAGTAAATTATCTTGCTTTTTCGAGTAAAACTCTCCCCTTTATACTAGTTGCAGGCAGTGGTTTGAATCCCAAAGCTTTGGTTGGAGTTTTACACACATTTGCAGTTTTTATTGCTTGAAAATGCTTCCCAGCGCCTGCTGTACACTTTTTTTATTGTAACTCATAACTTCACAAAGGATGCTTTCCCAGTAAATTCTCTTGCATTTTCAGAGTAAAACTCTCCCCTTTATACTAGTTAGCAGGCAGTGGTTTGAATCCCAAAGCTTTGGTTGGAGTTTTACACACATTTGCAGTTTTTATTGCTTAAAAATGCTTCCCAGCTCCAGTCTGCTGTACACTTTTTTTATTGTAACTCATAACTTCACTAAGGATGCTTTCCCAGTAAATTATCTTGCTTTTTCAGAGTAAAACTCTCCCCTTTATACTAGTTACAGGCAGTGGTTTGAATCCCAAAGCTTTGGTTGGAGTTTTACACACATTTGCAGTTTTTATTGCTTAAAAATGCTTCCCAGCGCCTGCTGTACACTTTTTTTATTGTAACTCATAACTTCACAAAGGATGCTTTCCAAGTAAATTCTCTTGCATTTCAGAGTAAAACTCTCCCCTTTATACTAGTTACAGGCAGTGGTTTGAATCCCAAAGCTTTGGTTGGAGTTTTACACACATTTGCAGTTTTTATTGCTTAAAAATGCTTCCCAGCTCCCTTCTGCTGTACACTTTTTTTATTGTAACTCATAACTTCACAAAGGATGCTTTCCCAGTAAATTATCTTGGTTTTTAGAGAAGAACTCTCCCCTTTATACTAGTTACAGGCAGTGGTTTGAATCCCAAAGCTTTGGTTGGAGTTTTACACACATTTGCAGTTTTTTATTGCTTAAAAATGCTTCCCAGCGCCTGCTGTACACTTTTTTTATTGTAACTCATAACTTCACAAAGGATGCTTTCCAAGTAAATTCTCTTGCATTTCAGAGTAAAACTCTCCCCTTTATACTAGTTACAGGCAGTGGTTTGAATCCCAAAGCTTTGGTTGGAGTTTTACACACATTTGCAGTTTTTATTGCTTAAAAATGCTTCCCAGCTCCTCTTGCTGTACACTTTTTTGATTTGTAACTCATAACTTCACAAAGGATGCTTTCCCAGTAAATTATCTTGCTTTTTAGAGTAAGAACTCTCCCCTTTATACTAGTTACAGGCAGTGGTTTGAATCCCAAAGCTTTGGTTGGAGTTTTACACACATTTGCAGTTTTTTATTGCTTAAAAATGCTTCCCAGCGCCTGCTGTACACTTTTTTTATTGTAACTCATAACTTCACAAAGGATGCTTTCCCAGTAAATTCTCTTGCATTTCAGAGTAAAACTCTCCCCTTTACTACTTGTTACAGGCAGTGGTTTGAATCCCAAAGCTTTGGTTGGAGTTTTACACATATTTGCAGTTTTTATTGCTTAAAAATGCTTCCCAGCTCAGTCTGCTGTAACACTTTTTTTTATTGTAAACTCATAACTTCACAAAGGATGCTTTCCCAGTAAATTCTCTTGCTTTTTAGAGTAAAACGCTCCCCTTTATACTAGTTACAGGCAGTGGTTTGAATCCCAAAGCTTTGGTTGGAGTTTTACACACATTTGCAGTTTTTATTGCTTAAAAACGCTTCCCAGCTCAGTCTGCTGTACACTTTTTTTATTTTGACTCATAACTTCAAAAAGGATGCTTTCCCAGTAAATTATCTTGCTTTTTCGAGTAAAACTCTCCCCTTTATACTAGTTGCAGGCAGTGGTTTGAATCCCAAAGCTTTGGTTGGAGTTTTACGCACATTTGCAGTTTTTATTAATTGAAAATGCTTCCCAGCGCCTGCTGTACACTTTTTTTATTGTAACTCATAACTTCACAAAGGATGCTTTCCAAGTAAATTCTCTTGCATTTTCAGAGTAAAACTCTCCCCTTTATACTAGTTACAGGCATTGGTTTGAATCCCAAAGCTTCGGTTGGAGTTTTACACACATTTGCAGTTTTTATTGCTTAAAAATGCTTCCCAGCTCCCTCTGCTGTACACTTTTTTGATTTTGACTCATAACTTCACAAAGGATGCTTTCCCAGTAAATTACCTTGGTTTTTAGAGAAGAACTCTCCCCTTTATACTAGTTAGAGGCAGTGGTTTGAATCCCAAAGCTTTGGTTGGAGTTTTACACACATTTGCAGTTTTTATTGCTTAAAAATGCTTCCCAGCGCCTGCTGTACACTTTTTTGATTGTAACTCATAACTTCACAAAGGATGCTTTCCCAGTAAATTATCTTGCTTTTTCGAGTAAAACTCTCCCCTTTATACTAGTTACAGGCAGTGGTTTGAATCCCAAAGCTTTGGTTGGAGTTTTACACACATTTGCAGTTTTTATTGCTTAAAAATGCTTCCCAGCTCCCTCTGCTGTACACTTTTTTTATTTTGACTCATAACTTCACAAAGGATGCTTTCCCAGTAAATTATCTTGGTTTTTAGAGTAAAACTCTCCCCTTTATACTAGTTACAGGCAGTGGTTTGAATCCCAAAGCTTTGGTTGGAGTTTTACACACATTTGCAGTTTTTATTGCTTAAAAATGCTTCCCTAGCGCCTCTGCTGTACACTTTTTTTATTGTAACTCATAACTTCACAAAGGATGCTTTCCAAGTAAATTCTCTTGCATTTCAGAGTAAAACTCTCCCCTTTACACTTGTTACAGGCAGTGGTTTGAATCCCAAAGCTTTGGTTGGAGTTTTACACATATTTGCAGTTTTTATTGCTTAAAAATGCTTCCCAGCTCAGTTTGCTGTACACTTTTTTTTATTGTAACTCATAACTTCACGAAGGATGCTTTCCCAGTAAATTCTCTTGCTTTTTCGAGTAAAACTCTCCCCTTTATACTAGTTACAGGCAGTGGTTTGAATCCCAAAGCTTTGGTTGGAGTTTTACACACATTTGCAGTTTTTATTGCTTAAAAATGCTTCCTAGCTCCCTCTGCTGTACACTTTTTTTATTGTAACTCATAACTTCACAAAGGATGCTTTCCCAGTAAATTATCTTGCTTTTTCGAGTAAAACTCTCCCCTTTATACTAGTTGCAGGCAGTGGTTTGAATCCCAAAGCTTTGGTTGGAGTTTTACACACATTTGCAGTTTTTATTGCTTGAAAATGCTTCCCAGCGCCTGCTGTACACTTTTTTTATTGTAACTCATAACTTCACAAAGGATGCTTTTCCAAGTAAATTATCTTGCATTTTCAGAGTAAAACTCTCCCCTTTATACTTAGTTACAGGCAGTGGTTTGAATCCCAAAGCTTCGGTTGGAGTTTTACACACATTTGCAGTTTTTATTGCTTAAAAATGCTTCCCAGCTCCCTCTGCTGTACACTTTTTTGATTTTGACTCATAACTTCACAAAGGATGCTTTCCCAGTAAATTCTCTTGCTTTTTAGAGTAAAACTCTCCCCTTTATACTAGTTGCAGGCAGTGGTTTGAATCCCAAAGCTTTGGTTGGAGTTTTACACACATTTGCAGTTTTTATTGCTTAAAAATGCTTCCCAGCGCCCTGCTGTACACTTTTTTTATTGTAACTCATAACTTCACAAAGGATGCTTTCCAAGTAAATTCTCTTGCATTTCAGAGTAAAACTCTCCCCTTTACACTTGTTACAGGCAGTGGTTTGAATCCCAAAGCTTTGGTTGGAGTTTTACACATATTTGCAGTTTTTATTGCTTAAAAATGCTTCCCAGCTCAGTTTGCTGTACACTTTTTTTTATTGTAACTCATAACTTCACGAAGGATGCTTTCCCAGTAAATTCTCTTGCTTTTTCGAGTAAAACTCTCCCCTTTATACTAGTTACAGGCAGTGGTTTGAATCCCAAAGCTTTGGTTGGAGTTTTACACACATTTGCAGTTTTTATTGCTTAAAAATGCTTCCTAGCTCCCTCTGCTGTACACTTTTTTTATTGTAACTCATAACTTCACAAAGGATGCTTTCCCAGTAAATTATCTTGCTTTTTCGAGTAAAACTCTCCCCTTTATACTAGTTGCAGGCAGTGGTTTGAATCCCAAAGCTTTGGTTGGAGTTTTACACACATTTGCAGTTTTTATTGCTTAAAAATGCTTCCCAGCTCCCTCTGCTGTACACTTTTTTTATTGTAACTCATAACTTCACAAAGGATGCTTTCCAAGTAAATTATCTTGCATTTTCAGAGTAAAACTCTCCCCTTTATACTTGTTACAGGCAGTGGTTTGAATCCCAAAGCTTTGGTTGGAGTTTTACACACATTTGCAGTTTTTATTGCTTAAAAATGCTTCCCAGCTCCTCTGCTGAACACTTTTTTTATTGTAACTCATAACTTCACAAAGGATGCTTTCCCAGTAAATTCTCTTGCTTTTTAGAGTAAAACTCTCCCCTTTATACTTAGTTACAGGCAGTGGTTTGAATCCCAAAGCTTTGGTTGGAGTTTTACACACATTTGCAGTTTTTATTGCTTAAAAATGCTTCCCAGCTCCTCTGCTGTACACTTTTTTTTATTGTAACTCATAACTTCACTAAGGATGCTTTCCAAGTAAATTCTCTTGCATTTTAGAGAAGAACTCTCCCCTTTATACTAGTTACAGGCAGTGGTTTGAATCCCAAAGCTTTGGTTGGAGTTTTACACACATTTGCAGTTTTTATTGCTTAAAAATGCTTCCCAGCGCCGTTGCTGTACACTTTTTTTATTGTAACTCATAACTTCACGAAGGATGCTTTCCCAGTAAATTCTCTTGCATTTTCAGAGTAAAACTCTCCCCTTTATACTAGTTACAGGCAGTGGTTTGAATCCCAAAGCTTTGGTTGGAGTTTTACACACATTTGCAGTTTTTATTGCTTAAAAATGCTTCCCAGCTCCCTCTGCTGTACACTTTTTTTATTGTAACTCATAACTTCACAAAGGATGCTTTCCCAGTAAATTATCTTGCTTTTTCGAGTAAAACTCTCCCCTTTATACTAGTTACAGGCAGTGGTTTGAATCCCAAAGCTTTGGTTGGAGTTTTACACACATTTGCAGTTTTTATTGCCTTAAAAATGCTTCCCAGCTCAGTCTGCTGTAACACTTTTTTTTATTGTAACTCATAACTTCACTAAGGATGCTTTCCCAAGTAAATTCTCTTGCTTTTTCGAGTAAAACTCTCCCCTTTATACTAGTTACAGGCAGTGGTTTGAATCCCAAAGATTTGGTTGGAGTTTTACACACATTTGCAGTTTTTATTGCTTAAAAATGCTTCCCAGCTCCCTCTGCTGTAACACTTTTTTTATTTGTAACTCATAACTTCACAAAGGATGCTTTCCCAGTAAATTCTCTTGCTTTTTAGAGTAAAACTCTCCCCTTTATACTAGTTGCAGGCAGTGGTTTGAATCCCAAAGCTTTGGTTGGAGTTTTACACACATTTGCAGTTTTTATTGCTTAAAAATGCTTCCCAGCTCCTCTGCTGTACACTTTTTTGATTTGTAACTCATAACTTCACAAAGGATGCTTTCCAAGTAAATTCTCTTGCATTTCAGAGTAAAACTCTCCCCTTTATACTTGTTACAGGCAGTGGTTTGAATCCCAAAGCTTTGGTTGGAGTTTTACACATATTTGCAGTTTTTATTGCTTAAAAATGCTTCCCAGCTCAGTTTGCTGTACACTTTTTTTTATTGTAACTCATAACTTCACGAAAGGATGCTTTCCCAGTAAATTCTCTTGCTTTTTAGAGTAAAACTCTCCCCTTTATACTAGTTACAGGCAGTGGTTTGAATCCCAAAGCTTTGGTTGGAGTTTTACACACATTTGCAGTTTTTATTGCTTAAAAATGCTTCCCAGCTCCCTCTGCTGTACACTTTTTTTATTTTGACTCATAACTTCACAAAGGATGCTTTCCCAGTAAATTATCTTGCTTTTTAGAGTAAAACTGCTCCCCTTTATACTAGTTGCAGGCAGTGGTTTGAATCCCAAAGCTTTGGTTGGAGTTTTACACACATTTGCAGTTTTTATTGCTTAAAAATGCTTCCTAGCTCCCTCTGCTGTACACTTTCTTTATTGTAACTCATAACTTCACAAAGGATGCTTTCCAAGTAAATTCTCTTGCATTTCAGAGTAAAACTCTCCCCTTTACTACTTGTTACAGGCAGTGGTTTGAATCCCAAAGCTTTGGTTGGAGTTTTACACATATTTGCAGTTTTTATTGCTTAAAAATGCTTCCCAGCTCAGTTTGCTGTACACTTTTTTTATTGTAACTCATAACTTCACAAAGGATGCTTTCCCAGTAAATTCTCTTGCTTTTTCGAGTAAAACTCTCCCCTTTATACTAGTTACAGGCAGTGGTTTGAATCCCAAAGCTTTGGTTGGAGTTTTACACACATTTGCAGTTTTTATTGCTTAAAAATGCTTCCTAGCTCCTCTGCTGTACACTTTTTTTATTGTAACTCATAACTTCACAAAGGATGCTTTCCCAGTAAATTATCTTGCTTTTTCGAGTAAAACTCTCCCCTTTATACTAGTTACAGGCAGTGGTTTGAATCCCAAAGCTTTGGTTGGAGTTTTACACACATTTGCAGTTTTTATTGCTTAAAAATGCTTCCCAGCTCCCTCTGCTGTACACTTTTTTTATTTTGACTCATAACTTCACAAAGGATGCTTTCCCAGTAAATTATCTTGGTTTTTAGAGTAAAACTCTCCCCTTTATACTAGTTGCAGGCAGTGGTTTGAATCCCAAAGCTTTGGTTGGAGTTTTACACACATTTGCAGTTTTTATTGCTTAAAAATGCTTCCCAGCGCCTGCTGTACACTTTTTTTATTGTAACTCATAACTTCACAAAGGATGCTTTCCAAGTAAATTCTCTTGCATTTCAGAGTAAAACTCTCCCCTTTACACTTGTTACAGGCAGTGGTTTGAATCCCAAAGCTTTGGTTGGAGTTTTACACATATTTGCAGTTTTTATTGCTTAAAAATGCTTCCCAGCTCAGTTTGCTGTACACTTTTTTTTATTGTAACTCATAACTTCACGAAGGATGCTTTCCCAGTAAATTCTCTTGCTTTTTCGAGTAAAACTCTCCCCTTTATACTAGTTACAGGCAGTGGTTTGAATCCCAAAGCTTTGGTTGGAGTTTTACACACATTTGCAGTTTTTATTGCTTAAAAATGCTTCCTAGCTCCCTCTGCTGTACACTTTTTTTATTGTAACTCATAACTTCACAAAGGATGCTTTCCCAGTAAATTATCTTGCTTTTTCGAGTAAAACTCTCCCCTTTATACTAGTTGCAGGCAGTGGTTTGAATCCCAAAGCTTTGGTTGGAGTTTTACACACATTTGCAGTTTTTATTAATTGAAAATGCTTCCCAGCGCCTGCTGTACACTTTTTTTATTGTAACTCATAACTTCACAAAGGATGCTTTTCCAGTAAATTATCTTGCTTTTTCGAGTAAAACTCTCCCCTTTATACTAGTTACAGGCATTGGTTTGAATCCCAAAGCTTCGGTTGGAGTTTTACACACATTTGCAGTTTTTATTGCTTAAAAATGCTTCCCAGCTCCCTCTGCTGTACACTTTTTTGATTTTGACTCATAACTTCACAAAGGATGCTTTCCCAGTAAATTATCTTGGTTTTTAGAGAAGAACTCTCCCCTTTATACTAGTTACAGGAAGTGGTTTGAATTCCAAAGCTTTGGTTGGAGTTTTACACACATTTGCAGTTTTTTTTGCTTAAAAATGCTTCCCAGCGCCTGCTGTACACTTTTTTTATTGTAACTCATAACTTCACAAAGGATGCTTTCCAAGTAAATTCTCTTGCATTTCAGAGTAAAACTCTCCCCTTTACACTTGTTACAGGCAGTGGTTTGAATCCCAAAGCTTTGGTTGGAGTTTTACACATATTTGCAGTTTTTATTGCTTAAAAATGCTTCCCAGCTCAGTTTGCTGTACACTTTTTTTTATTGGAACTCATAACTTCACAAAGGATGCTTTCCAAGTAAATTCTCTTGCATTTCAGAGAAAAACTCTCCCCTTTACACTTGTTACAGGCAGTGGTTTGAATCCCAAAGCTTTGGTTGGAGTTTTACACATATTTGCAGTTTTTATTGCTTAAAAATGCTTCCCAGCTCAGTTTGCTGTACACTTTTTTTATTGTAACTCATAACTTCACGAAGGATGCTTTCCCAGTAAATTCTCTTGCTTTTTCGAGTAAAACTCTCCCCTTTATACTAGTTACAGGCAGTGGTTTGAATCCCAAAGCTTTGGTTGGAGTTTTACACACATTTGCAGTTTTTATTGCTTAAAAATGCTTCCCAGCTCCCTCTGCTGTACACTTTTTTTATTGTAACTCATAACTTCAAAAAGGATGCTTTCCCAGTAAATTATCTTGCTTTTTCGAGTAAAACTCTCCCCTTTATACTTGTTACAGGCAGTGGTTTGAATCCCAAAGCTTTGGTTGGAGTTTTACACACATTTGCAGTTTTTATTGCCTAAAAATGCTTCCCAGCTCAGTCTGCTGAACACTTTTTTTTATTGTAACTCATAACTTCACTAAGGATGCTTTCCCAGTAAATTCTCTTGCTTTTTCGAGTAAAACTCTCCCCTTTATACTAGTTACAGGCAGTGGTTTGAATCCCAAAGATTTGGTTGGAGTTTTACACACATTTGCAGTTTTTATTGCTTAAAAATGCTTCCCAGCTCCCTCTGCTGAACATTTTTTTATTTTGACTCATAACTTCACAAAGGATGCTTTCCCAGTAAATTCTCTTGCTTTTTAGAGTAAAACTCTCCCCTTTAGATTAGTTGCAGGCAGTGGTTTGAATCCCAAAGCTTTGGTTGGAGTTTTACACACATTTGCAGTTTTTATTGCTTAAAAATGCTTCCCAGCTCCCTCTGCTGTACACTTTTTTGATTTTGACTCATAACTTCACAAAGGATGCTTTCCAAGTAAATTCTCTTGCATTTCAGAGTAAAACTCTCCCCTTTACACTTGTTACAGGCAGTGGTTTGAATCCCAAAGCTTTGGTTGGAGTTTTACACATATTTGCAGTTTTTATTGCTTAAAAATGCTTCCCAGCTCAGTTTGCTGTACACTTTTTTTTATTGTAACTCATAACTTCACGAAGGATGCTTTCCCAGTAAATTCTCTTGCTTTTTCGAGTAAAACTCTCCCCTTTATACTAGTTACAGGCAGTGGTTTGAATCCCAAAGCTTTGGTTGGAGTTTTACACACATTTGCAGTTTTTATTGCTTAAAAATGCTTCCCAGCTCCCTCTGCTGTACACTTTTTTTATTGTAACTCATAACTTCAAAAAGGATGCTTTCCCAGTAAATTATCTTGCTTTTTCGAGTAAAACTCTCCCCTTTATACTTGTTACAGGCAGTGGTTTGAATCCCAAAGCTTTGGTTGGAGTTTTACACACATTTGCAGTTTTTATTGCCTAAAAATGCTTCCCAGCTCAGTCTGCTGTAACACTTTTTTTTATTGTAACTCATAACTTCACTAAGGATGCTTTCCCAGTAAATTCTCTTGCTTTTTCGAGTAAAACTCTCCCCTTTATACTAGTTACAGGCAGTGGTTTGAATCCCAAAGATTTGGTTGGAGTTTTACACACATTTGCAGTTTTTATTGCTTAAAAATGCTTCCCAGCTCCCTCTGCTGTACACTTTTTTTTTTATTGTAACTCATAACTTCACTAAGGATGCTTTCCAAGTAAATTCTCTTGCTTTTTAGAGTAGAACTCTCCCCTTTATACTAGTTGCAGGCAGTGGTTTGAATCCCAAAGCTTTGGTTGGAGTTTTACACACATTTGCAGTTTTTATTGCTTAAAAATGCTTCCCAGCGCCTGCTGTACACTTTTTTTATTGTAACTCATAACTTCACAAAGGATGCTTTCCAAGTAAATTCTCTTGCATTTCAGAGTAAAACTCTCCCCTTTATACTAGTTACAGGCAGTGGTTTGAATCCCAAAGCTTTGGTTGGAGTTTTACACACATTTGCAGTTTTTAGTGATTAAAAATGCTTCCCATCTCCCTCTGCTGTCCACTTTTTTTTATTGTAACTCAAAACTTCACAAAGGATGCTTTCCCAGTAAAGTCTCTTGCTTTTTCAAGTATAACTCTCCCCGTTATACAAGTTACAGGCAGTGGTTTTGAATCCCAAAGCTTTAGTTGGAGTTTTACACACATTTGCAGTTTTTATTGCTTAAAAATGCTTCCCAGCTCCCTCTGCTGTTCACTTTTTTTTTATTGTAACTCATAACTTCACTAAGGATGCTTTCCAAGTAAATTCTCTTGCTTTTTCGAGTAAAACTCTCCCCTTTATACTAGTTACAGGCAGTGGTTTGAATCCCAAAGCTTTGGTTGGAGTTTTACACACATTTGCAGTTTTTATTGCTTAAAAATGCTTCCCAGCTCCCTCTGCTGTACACTTTTTTTATTGTAACTCATAACTTCAAAAATGATGCTTTCCCAGTAAATTATCTTGCTTTTTCGAGTAAAACTCTCCCCTTTATACTAGTTGCAGGCAGTGGTTTGAATCCCAAAGCTTTGGTTGGAGTTTTACACACATTTGCAGTTTTTATTGCTTGAAAATGCTTCCCAGCGCCTGCTGTACACTTTTTTTTATTGTAACTCATAACTTCACAAAAGATGCTTTCCAAGTAAATTCTCTTGCATTTCAGAGTAAAACTCTCCCCTTTATACTTGTTACAGGCAGTGGTTTGAATCCCAAAGCTTTGGTTGGAGTTTTACACACATTTGCAGTTTTTATTGCTTAAAAATGCTTCCCAGCTCAGTCTGTTGTACACTTTTTTTTATTGTAACTCATAACTTCACTAAGGATGCTTTCCCAGTAAATTATCTTGGTTTTTAGAGAAGAACTCTCCCCTTTATACTAGTTACAGGCAGTGGTTTGAATCCCAAAGCTATGGTTGGAGTTTTACACACATTTGCAGTTTTTATTGCTTAAAAATGCTTCCCAGCGCCTGCTGTACACTTTTTTGATTGTAACTCATAACTTCACAAAGGATGCTTTCCAAGTAAATTCTCTTGCATTTCAGAGTAAAACTCTCCCCTTTACACTTGTTACAGGCAGTGGTTTGAATCCCAAAGCTTTGGTTGGAGTTTTACACATATTTGCAGTTTTTATTGCTTAAAAATGCTTCCCAGCTCAGTTTGCTGTACACTTTTTTTTATTGTAACTCATAACTTCACGAAGGATGCTTTCCCAGTAAATTCTCTTGCTTTTTCGAGTAAAACTCTCCCCTTTATACTAGTTACAGGCAGTGGTTTGAATCCCAAAGCTTTGGTTGGAGTTTTACACACATTTGCAGTTTTTATTGCTTAAAAATGCTTCCTAGCTCCCTCTGCTGTACACTTTTTTTATTGTAACTCATAACTTCACAAAGGATGCTTTCCCAGTAAATTATCTTGCTTTTTCGAGTAAAACTCTCCCCTTTATACTAGTTGCAGGCAGTGGTTTGAATCCCAAAGCTTTGGTTGGAGTTTTACACACATTTGCAGTTTTTATTGCTTAAAAATGCTTCCCAGCGCCTGCTGTACACTTTTTTTATTGTAACTCATAACTTCACAAAGGATGCTTTCCAAGTAAATTATCTTGCATTTCAGAGTAAAACTCTCCCCTTTACACTTGTTACAGGCAGTGGTTTGAATCCCAAAGCTTTGGTTGGAGTTTTACACACATTTGCAGTTTTTATTGCTTAAAAATGCTTCCCAGCTCCCTCTGCTGAACATTTTTTTATTTTGACTCATAACTTCACAAAGGATGCTTTCCCAGTAAATTCTCTTGCTTTTTAGAGTAAAACTCTCCCCTTTAGATTAGTTGCAGGCAGTGGTTTGAATCCCAAAGCTTTGGTTGGAGTTTTACACACATTTGCAGTTTTTATTGCTTAAAAATGCTTCCCAGCGCCTGCTGTACACTTTTTTTATTGGAACTCATAACTTCACAAAGGATGCTTTCCAAGTAAATTCTCTTGCATTTCAGAGTAAAACTCTCCCCTTTACACTTGTTACAGGCAGTGGTTTGAATCCCAAAGCTTTGGTTGGAGTTTTACACATATTTGCAGTTTTTATTGCTTAAAAATGCTTCCCAGCTCAGTTTGCTGTACACTTTTTTTTATTGTAACTCATAACTTCACGAAGGATGCTTTCCCAGTAAATTCTCTTGCTTTTTTGAGTAAAACTCTCCCCTTTATACTAGTTACAGGCAGTGGTTTGAATCCCAAAGCTTTGGTTGGAGTTTTACACACATTTGCAGTTTTTATTGCTTAAAAATGCTTCCCAGCTCCCTCTGCTGTACACTTTTTTTATTGTAACTCATAACTTCACAAAGGATGCTTTCCCAGTAAATTATCTTGCTTTTTCGAGTAAAACTCTCCCCTTTATACTATGTTACAGGCAGTGGTTTGAATCCCAAAGCTTTGGTTGGAGTTTTACACACATTTGCAGTTTTTAATTGCTAAAAATGCTTCCCAGCTCAGTCTGCTGTACACTTTTTTTTATTGTAACTCATAACTTCACTAAGGATGCTTTCCCAGTAAATTCTCTTGCTTTTTCGAGTAAAACTCTCCCCTTTATACTAGTTACAGGCAGTGGTTTGAATCCCAAAGCTTTGGTTGGAGTTTTACACACATTTGCAGTTTTTATTGCTTAAAAATGCTTCCCAGCTCCCTCTGCTGTACACTTTTTTATTTTGACTCATAACTTCACAAAGGATGCTTCCCAGTAAATTATCTTGCTTTTTAGAGTAAAACTCTCCCCTTTATACTAGTTGCAGGCAGTGGTTTGAATCCCAAAGCTTTGGTTGGAGTTTTACACACATTTGCAGTTTTTATTGCTTAAAAATGCTTCCCAGCGCCTGCTGTACACTTTTTTTATTGTAACTCATAACTTCACAAAGGATGCTTTCCCAGTAAATTATCTTGCTTTTTCGAGTAAAACTCTCCCCTTTATACTAGTTACAGGCATTGGTTTGAATCCCAAAGCTTCGGTTGGAGTTTTACACACATTTGCAGTTTTTATTGCTTAAAAATGCTTCCCAGCTCCCTCTGCTGTACACTTTTTTTGATTTTGACTCATAACTTCACAAAGGATGCTTTCCCAGTAAATTACCTTGGTTTTTAGAGAAGAACTCTCCCCTTTATACTAGTTAGAGGCAGTGGTTTGAATCCCAAAGCTTTGGTTGGAGTTTTACACACATTTGCAGTTTTTATTGCTTAAAAATGCTTCCCAGCGCCCTGCTGTACACTTTTTTATTGTAACTCATAACTTCACAAAGGATGCTTTCCCAGTAAATTATCTTGCTTTTTCGAGTAAAACTCTCCCCTTTATACTAGTTACAGGCAGTGGTTTGAATCCCAAAGCTTTGGTTGGAGTTTTACACACATTTGCAGTTTTTATTGCCTTAAAAATGCTTCCCAGCTCACTCTGCTGTACACTTTTTTTATTGTAACTCATAACTTCACTAAAGGATGCTTTCCCAGTAAATTCTCTTGCTTTTTCAGAGTAAAACTCTCCCCTTTAAACTAGTTACAGGCAGTGGTTTGAATCCCAAAGCTTTGGTTGGAGTTTTACACACATTTGCAGTTTTTATTGCTTAAAAATGCTTCCCAGCTCAGTCTGCTGTAACACTTTTTTTTATTGTAACTCATAACTTCACTAAGGATGCTTTCCCAGTAAATTCTCTTGCTTTTTAGAGTAGAACTCTCCCCTTTATACTAGTTACAGGCAGTGGTTTGAATCCCAAAGCTTTGGTTGGAGTTTTACACACATTTGCAGTTTTTATTGCTTAAAAATGCTTCCCAGCGCCTGCTGTACACTTTTTTTATTGTAACTCATAACTTCACAAAGGATGCTTTCCAAGTAAATTCTCTTGCATTTCAGAGTAAACTCTCCCCTTTATACTAGTTACAGGCAGTGGTTTGAATCCCAAAGCTTTGGTTGGAGTTTTACACACATTTGCAGTTTTTAGTGCTTAAAATGCTTCCCATCTCCTCTGCTGTACACTTTTTTTATTGTAACTCATAAACTTCACAAAGGATGCTTTCCCAGTAAAGTCTCTTGCTTTTTCAGAGTATAACTCTCCCCGTTATACTAGTTACAGGCAGTGGTTTGAATCCCAAAGCTTTAGTTGGAGTTTTACACACATTTGCAGTTTTTATTGCTTAAAAATGCTTCCCAGCTCCCTCTGCTGTTCACTTTTTTTTTATTGTAACTCATAACTTCACTAAGGATGCTTTCCCAGTAAATTCTCTTGCTTTTTCGAGTAAACTCTCCCCTTTATACTAGTTACAGGCAGTGGTTTGAATCCCAAAGCTTTGGTTGGAGTTTTACACACATTTGCAGTTTTTATTGCTTAAAAATGCTTCCCAGCTCCCTCTGCTGTACACTTTTTTTTATTGTAACTCATAACTTCAAAAATGATGCTTTCCCAGTAAATTCTCTTGCTTTTTCGAGTAAAACTCTCCCCTTTATACTAGTTACAGGCAGTGGTTTGAATCCCAAAGCTTTGGTTGGAGTTTTACACACATTTGCAGTTTTTATTGCTTAAAATGCTTCCCAGCGCCCTGCTGTACACTTTTTTTTATTGTAACTCATAACTTCACAAAATGATGCTTTCCCAGTAAATTCTCTTGCTTTTCAGAGTAAAACTCTCCCCTTTATACTTGTTACAGGCAGTGGTTTGAATCCCAAAGCTTTGGTTGGAGTTTTACACACATTTGCAGTTTTTATTGCTTAAAATGCTTCCCAGCTCAGTCTGCTGTACACTTTTTTTTATTGTAACTCATAACTTCACTAAGGATGCTTTCCAGTAAATTCTCTTGGCTTTTAGAGTAAGAACTCTCCCCTTTATACTAGTTACAGGCAGTGGTTTGAATCCCAAAGCTATTGGTTGGAGGTTTTACACACATTTGCAGTTTTTATTGCTTAAAAATGCTTCCCAGCGCTGCTGTACACTTTTTTTGATTGTAACTCATAACTTCACAAGGATGCTTTCCAAGTAAATTCTCTTGCATTTTCGAGAGTAAAACTCTCCCCTTTATACTAGTTACAGGCAGTGGTTTGAATCCCAAAGCTTTGGTTGGAGTTTGTACACACATTTGCAGTTTTTATTGCTTAAAATGCTTCCCAGCTCCCTTTGCTGTACACTTTTTTTGATTTGACTCATAACTTCACAAAGGATGCTTTCCCAGTAAATTATCTTGGTTTTAGAGAAGAACTCTCCCCTTTATACTAGTTACAGGCAGTGGTTTGAATCCCAAAGCTTTGGTTGGAGTTTTACACATATTTGCAGTTTTTATTGCTTAAAAATGCTTCCTAGCTCCCTCTGCTGTACACTTTTTTTATTGTAACTCATAACTTCACAAAGGATGCTTTCCCAGTAAAATGATCTTGCTTTTTCGAGTAAAACTCTCCCCTTTATACTAGTTAGCAGCAGTGGTTTGAATCCCAAAGCTTGGTTGGAGTTTTACACATATTTGCAGTTTTTATTGCTTAAAAATGCTTCCCAGCGCCTCTGCTGTACACTTTTTTTATTGTAACTCATAACTTCACAAAGGATGCTTTCCCAGTAAATGATCTTGCTTTTTTCGAGTAAAACTCTCCCCTTTATACTAGTTGCAGGCAGTGGTTTGAATCCCAAAGCTTTGGTTGGAGTTTACACACATTTGCAGTTTTTAATTGAATTGAAAATGCTTCCCAGCGCATGCTGTACACTTTTTTATTGTAACTCATAACTTCACAAAGGATGCTTTTCCCAGTAAATTATCTTGCTTTTCGAGTAAAACTCTCCCCTTTATACTAGTTACAGGCAGTGGTTTGAATCCCAAAGCTTTGGTTGGAGTTTTACACACATTTGCAGTTTTTATTGATTGAAAAAATGGCTTCCCAGCTCCTCTGCTGTACACTTTTTTGATTGTAACTCATAACTTCACAAAGGATGCTTTCCAGTAAATTATCTTGCTTTTTCGAGTAAAACTCTCCCCTTTATACTAGTTACAGGCATTGGTTTGAATCCAAAGCTTCGGTTGGAGTTTTACACACATTTGCAGTTTTTATTGCTTAAAAATGCTTCCCAGCTCCCTCTGCTGTACACTTTTTTATTTTGAACTCATAACTTCACAAAGGATGCTTTCCCAGTAAATTATCTTGGTTTTTAGAGAAGAACTCTCCCCTTATACTAGTTACAGGAAGTGTTTGAATCCCAAAGCTTTGGTTGGAGTTTTACACACATTTGCAGTTTTTTTTGCTTAAAAATGCTTCCCAGCGCCTGCTGTACACTTTTTTTATTGTAACTCATAACTTCACAAAGGATGCTTTCCAGTAAATTCTCTTGCATTTTTCAGAGTAAAACTCTCCCTTTACACTTGTTACAGGCAGTGGTTTGAATCCAAAGCTTTGGTTTGAGTTTTACACACTATTTGCATTTTTTATTGCTTAAAAATGCTTCCCAGCTCAGTTGCTGTACACTTTTTTTTATTGTAACTCATAACTTCACGAAGGATGCTTTCCCAGTAAATTCTCTTGCTTTTCGAGTAAAACTCTCCCCTTTATACTAGTTACAGGCATTGGTTTGAATCCCAAAGCTTGGTTGGAGTTTACACCACATTTGCAGTTTTTATTGCTTAAAAATGCTTCCTAGCTCCCTCTGCTGTACACGTTTTTTATTGTAACTCATAACTTCACAAAGGATGCTTTCCCAGTAAATTATCTTGCTTTTTCGAGTAAAACTCTCCCTTTATACTAGTTGCAGGCAGTGGTTTGAATCCCAAAGCTTTGGTTGGAATTTTACACACATTTGCAGTTTTATAAATTGAAAATGCTTCCCAGCGCCTGCTGTACACTTTTTTATTGTAACTCATAACTTCACAAAGGATGCTTTGCCAGTAAATTATCTTGCTTTTTCGAGTAAAACTACTCCCCTTTATACTAGTTACAGGCATTGGTTTGAATCCCAAAGCTTCGGTTGGAGTTTTACACACATTTGCAGTTTTTATTGCTTAAAAATGCTTCCCAGCTCCCTCTGCTGTACACTTTTTTGATTTGTAACTCATAACTTCACAAAGGATGCTTTCCCAGTAAATTGATCCTTGGCTTTTTAGAGAAGAACTCTCCCCTTTATACTAGTTAGCAGGCAGTGGTTTGAATCCCAAAGCTTTGGTTGGAGTTTTACACACATTTGCAGTTTTTTATTGCTTAAAAATGCTTTCCCAGCACCTGCTGTACACTTTTTTGATTGTAACTCATAATACTTCACAAAGGATGCTTTCCCAAGTAAATTATCTTGCATTTTCAGAGTAAAACTCTCCCCTTTACACTAGTGACAGGCAGTGGTTTGAATCCCAAAGCTTTGGTTGGAGTTTTACACACTATTTGCAGTTTTTATTGCTTAAAAATGCTTCCCAGCGTCTGCGATAAAAACTGCA
>NW_026904440.1:0-23733 GCF_024500275.1 Phycodurus eques | reverse complement strand
CCCACACCCGTCCAGAGACTCGGGGGAGGCCTCCCCTGAAAGCTGGATTCCCAAGGCTTGTCTGTTTTAAATTCCTAGCCCGCTAGGCAGAAATTAGGCGACCTATAATCGTGCCGAAGTCAAATCGGTCCGTCATGGTACTCGAGCGAAACTGAGTGCTTTAACGCTCGCCGCTCGGCCCCACAGCCGTCGAGAGACTCGGGGGAGGCCTCCCCTGAAAGCTGGATTCCCACTAATCGTTTGTTTTAAATTCTTAGCCCACTAGCCCAAACGTAAGCGCTAAAAAGTCCTGCCAAAATCACAAAGGTCGTCATGTTACAATTTAGTCAACAAAGGCCTCCTACTGGACCGAAACTGAGTGCTTTAACGCTCGCCGCTCGGCCCCACAGCCGTCCAGAGACTCGGGGGAGGCCTCCCCTGAAAGCTGGATTCCCATCGATCGTTCGTTTCAAATCTTAGCCCACTGGCTCTAAAGTAAGCGCTAAAAAGTCCTGCCAAAGTCACATAGGTCGTCATGTTACAATTTAGTCAATAAAGGCCTACTACTGGAGCGAAACAGAGTGCTTTGACGCTCGCCGTTCGGCCCCACGACCTCTGAGAGGCTTGGAAGAGGCCTCCCCTGAAAGCTGGATTCCCACTAATCGTTTGTTTTAAATCTTAGCCCACTAGCTCAAACGTAAGCGCTAAAAAGTCCTGCCAAAATCACAAAGGTCGTCATGTTACAATTTAGTCAACAAAGGCATCCTACTGGACCGAAACTGAGTGCTTTAACGCTCGCCGCTCGACCCCACAGCGTCCAGAGACTCGGGGGAGGCCTCCCCTGAAAGCTGGATTCCCACCGATCGTTTGTTTCAAATCTTACCCCAGTAGCTGAAAAGTAGGCGCTAAAAAGTCCTGCCAAAATCACATAGGTCGTCATGTTACAATTTAGTCAATAAAGGCCTCCTACTGGACCGAAACTGAGTGCTTTAACGCTCGCCACTCGGCCCCACAGCCGTCCAGAGACTCGGGGGAGGCCTCCCCTGAAAGCTGGATTCCCAAGGCTTGTCTGTGTAAATTCCTAGCCCGCTAGGCAGAAATTAGGCGACCTATAATCGTGCCAAAGTCAAATCGGTCGTCATGGTACTCGAGCGAAACTGAGTGCTTTAACGCTCGCCGCTCGGCCCCACAGCCGTCGAGAGACTCGGGGGAGGCCTCCCCTGAAAGCTGGATTCCCACTGATCGTTTGTTTTAAATCTTAGCCCACTAGCTCAAACGTAAGCGCTAAAAAGTCCTGCCAAAGTCACATAGGTCGTCATGTTACAATTAAGTCAATAAAGGCCTACTAATGGAGAGAAACAGAGTGCTTTGACGCTCGCTGTTCGGCCCCACAGCTGTCCAGAGACTCGGGGGAGGCCTCCCCTGAAAGCTGGATTCCCACCGATCGTTTGTTTTAAATCTTAGCCCACTAGCTCAAACGTAAGCGCTAAAAGTCCTGCCAAAATCACAAAGGTCGTCATGTTACAATTTAGTCAACAAAGGCCTCCTACTGGACCGAAACTGAGTGCTTTAACGCTCGCCGCTCGGCCCCCACAGCCGTCCAGAGACTCGGGGGAGGCCTCCCCTGAAAGCTGGATTCCCACCGATCGTTTGTTTCAAATCTTAGCCCACTGGCTCTAAAGTAAGCGCTAAAAGGTCCTGCCAAAGTCACATAGGTCGTCATGTTACAATTTAGTCAATAAAGGCCTACTACTGGAGCGAAACAGAGTGCTTTGACGCTCGCCGTTCGGCCCCACGACCTCCGAGAGGCTTGGAAGAGGCCTCCCCTGAAAGCTGGATTCCCACCGATCGTTTGTTTCAAATCTTGCCCAGTAGATGAAAAGTAGGCGCTAAAAAGTCCTGCCAAAATCACATAGGTCGTCATGTTACAATTTAGTCAATAAAAGCCTACTCCTGGAGCGAAACCGAGTGCTTTGACGCTCACCGTTCGGCCTCACGAGCTCCGAGAGGCTTGGAAGAGGCCTCCCTTGAAAGCTGGATTCCCAAGGCTTGTCTGTGTAAATTCCTAGCCCGCTAGGCAGAAACTAGGCGACCTAAAGTCGTGCCGAAGTCAAATCGGTCGTCATGGTACTCGAGCGAAACTGAGTGCTTTAACGCTTGCCACTCGGCCCCACAGCCGTCCAGAGACTCGCGGGATGCCTACCCTGAAAGCTGGATTCCCACCGATCGTTTGTTTCAAATCTTAGCCCAGTAGCTGAAAAGTAGGCGCGAAAAAGTCCTGCCAAAATCACATAGGTCGTCATGTTACAATTTAGTCAATAAAGGCCTCCTACTGGACCGAAACTGAGTGCTTTAACGCTCGCCGCTCGGCCCCACAGCCGTCCAGAGACTCGGGGGTGGACTCCCCTGAAAGCTGGATTCCCACCGATCGTTTGTTTCAAATTGTAGCGCACTAGGTCAAAAGTAAGCGCTAAAAAGTCCTGCCAAAGTCACATAGTTTTTTCATGTTACAATTTAGTCAATAAAGGCCTACTACTGGAGCGAAACCGAGTGCTTTGACGCTCGCCGTTCGGGCCCACAACCTCCGAGAGGCTTGGAAGAGGCCTCCCCTGAAAGCTGGATTCCCATCGATCGTTTGTTCAAAAATCTTCGCCCAGTAGCTGAAAAGTAGGCGCTAAAAAGTCCTGCCAAAATCACATAGGTCGTCATGTTACAATTTAGTCAATAAAGGCCTCCTACTGGACCGAAACTGAGTGCTTTAACGCTCGCCGCTCGGCCCCACAGCCGTCCAGAGACTCGGGGAAGGCCTCCCCTGAAAGCTGGATTCCCACCGATCGTTTGTTTAAAATCTTTGCCCAGTAGCTGAAAAGTAGGCGCTAAAAAGTCCTGCCAAAATCACATAGGTCGTCATGTTACAATTTAGTCAATAAAGGCCTACTACTGGACCGAAACTGAGTGCTTTAACGCTCGCCACTCTGCCCCACAGCCGTCCAGAGACTCGGGGGAGGCGTCCCCTGAAAGCTGGATTCCCACCGATCGTTTGTTTTAAATCTTAGCCCACTAGCTCAAAAGTAGGCGCTAAAACGTCATGCCAAAGTCACATAGGTCGTCATGTTACAATTTAGTCAATAAAGGCCTACTACTGGAGCGAAAACGAGTGCTTTGACGCTCGCCGTTCGGCCCCACGACCTCCGAGAGGCTTGGAAGAGGCCTCCGCTGAAAGCTGGATTCCCACCGATCGTTTGTTTCAAATCTTCGCCCAGTAGATGAAATGTAGGCGCTAAAAAGTCCTGCCAAAATCACATAGGTCGTCATGTTACAATTTAGTCAATAAAGGCCAACTACTGGAGAGAAACCGATTGCTTTGACGCTCGCCGTTCGCCCCCACAGCCGTCCAGAGACTTGGGGGAGGCCTCCCCTGAAAGCTGGATTCCCACCGATCGTTTGTTTAAAATCTTAGCCCACTAGCTCAAAAGTAAGCGCTAAAAAGTCCTGCCAAAGTCACATAGGTTGTCATGTTACAATTTAGTCAATAAAAGCCTACTCCTGGAGCGAAACAGAGTGCTTTGACGCTCACCGTTCGGCCTCACGAGCTCCGAGAGGCTTGGAAGAGGCCTCCCTTTAAAGCTGGATTCCCAAGGCTTGTCTGTGTAAATTCCTAGCCCGCTAGGCAGAAACTAGGCGACCTAAAGTCGTGCCGAAGTCAAATCGGTCGTCATGCTACTCGAGCGAAACTGAGTGCTTTAACGCTAGCCGCTCGGCCCCACAGCCGTCCAGAGACTCGGGGGAGGACTCCCCTGAAAGCTGGATTCCCACCGATCGTTTGTTAAAAATCTTAGCGCACTAGGTCAAAAGTAAGCGCTAAAAAGTCCTGCCAAAGTCACATAGGTTGTCATGTTACAATTTAGTCAATAAAGGCCTACTACTGGAGCGAAACCGAATGCTTTGACGCTCGCCGTTCGGGCCCACGACCTCCGAGAGGCTTGGAAGAGGCCTCCCCTGAAAGCTGGATTCCCACCGATCGTTTGTATCAAATCTTCGCCCAGTAGCTGAAAAGTAAGCGCTAAAAAGTCCTGCCAAAATCACATAGGTCGTCATGTTACAATTTAGTCAATAAAGGCCTCCTACTGGACCGAAACTGAGTGCTTTGACGCTCGCCGTTCGGGCCCACGACCTCCGAGAGGCTTGGAAGAGGCCTCCCCTGAAAGCTGGATTCCCACCGATCGTTTGTTCAAAAATCTTCGCCCAGTAGCTGAAAAGTAGGCGCTAAAAAGTCCTGCCAAAATCACATAGGTCGTCATGTTACAATTTAGTCAATAAAGGCCTACTACTGGACCGAAACTGAGTGCTTTAACGCTCGCCACTCTGCCCCACAGCCGTCCAGAGACTCGGGGGAGGCGTCCCCTGAAAGCTGTATTCCCACCGATCGTTTGTTTTAAATTTTAGCCCACTAGCTCAAAAGTAGGCGCTAAAAAGTCATGCCAAAGTCACATAGGTCGTCATGTTACAATTTAGTCAATAAAGGCCTACTACTGGAGCAAAAACGAGTGCTTTGACGCTCGCCGTTCGGCCCCACGACCTCCGAGAGGCTTGGAAGGGGCCTCCCCTGAAAGCTGGATTCCCACCGATCGTTTGTTTCAAATCTTTGCCCAGTAGATGAAAAGTAGGCGCTAAAAAGTCCTGCCAAAATCACATAGGTCGTCATGTTACAATTTAGTCAATAAAAGCCTACTCCTGGAGCGAAACCGAGTGCTTTGACGCTCACCGTTCGGCCTCACGAGCTCCGAGAGGCTTGGAAGAGGCCTCCCTTGAAAGCTGGATTCCCAAGGCTTGTCTGTGTAAATTCCTAGCCCGCTAGGCAGAAACTAGGCGACCTAAAGTCGTGCCGAAGTCAAATCGGTCGTCATGGTACTCGAGCGAAACTGAGTGCTTTAACGCTAGCCGCTCGGCCCCACAGCCGTCCAGAGACTCGCGGGAGGCCTCCCCTGAAAGCTGGATTCCCACCGATCGTTTGTTTCAAATCTTAGCCCAGTAGCTGAAAAGTAGGCGCTAAAAAGTCCTGCCAAAATCACATAGGTCGTCATGTTACAATTTAGCCAATAAAGGCCTCCTACTGGACCGAAACTGAATGCAATAACGCTCGCCGCTCGGCCCCACAGCCGTCCAGAGTCTCGGGGGAGGCCTCCCCTGAAAGCTGGATTCCCACCGATCGTTTGTTTCAAATCTTAGCCCACTGGCTCTAAAGTAAGCGCTAAAAAGTCCTGCCAAAGTCACATAGGTCGTCATGTTACAATTTAGTCAATAAAGGCCTACTACTGGAGCGAAACAGAGTGCTTTGACGCTCGCCGTTCGGCCCCACGACCTCTGAGAGGCTTGGAAGAGGCCTCCCCTGAAAGCTGGATTCCCACTAATCGTTTGTTTTAAATCTTAGCTCACTAGCTCAAACGTAAGCGCTAAAAAGTCCTGCCAAAATCACAAAGGTCGTCATGTTACAATTTAGTCAACAAAGGCCTCCTACTGGACCGAAACTGAGTGCTTTAACGCTCGCCCCCACAGCCGTCCAGAGACTCGGGGGAGGCCTCCCCTGAAAGCTGGATTCCCACCGATCGTTTGTTTCAAATCTTAGCCCAGTAGCTGAAAAGTAGGCGCTAAAAAGTCCTGCCAAAATCACAAAGGTCGTCATGTTACAATTTAGTCAACAAAGGCCTCCTACTGGACCGAAACTGAGTGCTTTAACGCTCGCCGCTCGGCCCCACAGCCGTCCAGAGACTCGGGGGAGGCCTCCCCTGAAAGCTGGATTCCCACCGATCGTTTGTTTCAAATCTTAGCCCAGTAGCTGAAAAGTAGGCGCTAAAAAGTCCTGCCAAAATCATATAGGTCGTCATGTTACAATTTAGTCAATAAAGGCCTCCTACTGGACCGAAACTGAGTGCTTTAACGCTCGCCACTCGGCCCCACAGCCGTCCAGAGACTCGGGGGAGGCCTCCCCTGAAAGCTGGATTCCCAAGGCTTGTCTGTGTAAATTCCTAGCCCGTTAGGCAGAAATTAGGCGACCTATAATCGTGCCGAAGTCAAATCGGTCGTCATGGTACTCGAGCGAAACTGAGTGCTTTAACGCTCGCCGCTCGGCCCCACAGCCGTCGAGAGACTCGGGGGAGGCCTCCCCTGAAAGCTGGATTCCCACTGATCGTTTGTTTTAAATCTTAGCCCACTAGCTCAAACGTAAGCGCTAAAAAGTCCTGCCAAAGTCACATAGGTCGTCATGTTACAATTTAGTCAATAAAGGCCTACTAATGGAGAGAAACAGAGTGCTTTGACGCTCGCTGTTCGGCCCCACAGCTGTCCAGAGACTCGGGGGAGGCCTCCCCTGAAAGCTGGATTCCCATCGATCGTTTGTTTTAAATCTTAGCCCACTAGCTCAAACGTAAGCGCTAAAAAGTCCTGCCAAAGTCACATAGGTCGTCATGTTACAATTTAGTCAATAAAGGCCTACTAATGGAGAGAAACAGAGTGCTTTGACGCTCGCTGTTCGGCCCCACAGCTGTCCAGAGACTCGGGGGAGGCCTCCCCTGAAAGCTGGATTCCCATCGATCGTTTGTTTTAAATCTTAGCCCACTAGCTCAAACGTAAGCGCTAAAAAGTCCTGCCAAAATCACATAGGTCGTCATGTTACAATTTAGTCAATAAAGGCCTACTACTGGAGCGAAACCGAGTGCTTTGACGCTCGCCGTTCGGCCCCACGACCTCTGAGAGGCTTGGAAGAGGCCTCCCCTGAAAGCTGGATTCACACTAATAGTTTGTTTTAAATCTTAGCCCACTAGCTCAAACGTAAGCGCTAAAAAGTCCTGCCAAAATCACAAAGGTCGTCATGTTACAATTTAGTCAACAAAGGCCTCCTACTGGACCGAAACTGAGTGCTTTAACGCTCGCCGCTCGGCCCCACAGCCGTCCAGAGACTCGGGGGAGGCCTCCCCTGAAAGCTGGATTCCCACCGATCGTTTGTTTCAAATCTTAGCCCACTGGCTCTAAAGTAAGCGCTAAAAAGTCCTGCCAAAGTCACATAGGTCGTCATGTTACAATTTAGTCAATAAAGGCCTACTACTGGAGCGAAACAGAGTGCTTTGACGCTCGCCGTTCGGCCCCACGACCTCTGAGAGGCTTGGAAGAGGCCTCCCCTGAAAGCTGGATTCCCACCAATCGTTTGTTTCAAATCTTAGCCCAGTAGCTGAAAAGTAGGCGCGAAAAAGTCCTGCCAAAATCACATAGGTCGTCATGTTACAATTTAGTCAATAAAGGCCTCCTACTGGACCGAAACTGAGTGCTTTAACGCTCGCCGCTCGGCCCCACAGCCGTCCAGAGACTCGGGGAAGGCCTCCCCTGAAAGCTGGATTCCCACCGATCGTTTGTTTAAAATCTTCGCCCAGTAGCTGAAAAGTAGGCGCTAAAAAGTCCTGCCAAAATCACATAGGTCGTCATGTTACAATTTAGTCAATAAAGGCCTACTACTGGATCGAAACTGAGTGCTTTAACGCTCGCCACTCTGCCCCACAGCCGTCCAGAGACTCGGGGGAGGCGTCCCCTGAAAGCTGGATTCCCACCGATCGTTTGTTTTAAATCTTAGCCCACTAGCTCAAAAGTAGGCGCTAAAAAGTCATGCCAAAGTCACATAGGTCGTCATGTTACAATTTAGTCAATAAAGGCCTACTACTGGAGCGAAAACGAGTGCTTTGACGCTCGCTGTTCGGCCCCACCACCTCCGAGAGGCTTGGAAGAGGCCTCCCCTGAAAGCTGGATTCCCACCGATCGTTTGTTTCAAATCTTCGCCCAGTAGATGAAATGTAGGCGCTAAAAAGTCCTGCCAAAATCACATAGGTCGTCATGTTACAATTTAGTCAATAAAGGCCAACTACTGGAGAGAAACCGAGTGCTTTGACGCTCGCCGTTCGCCCCCACAGCCGTCCAGAGACTCGGGGGAGGCTTCCCCTGAAAGCTGGATTCCCACCGATCGTTTGTTTAAAATCTTAGCCCACTAGCTCAAAAGTAAGCGCTAAAAAGTCCTGCCAAAGTCACATAGGTCGTCATGTTACAATTTAGTCAATAAAGGCCTACTACTGGAGCGAAAACGAGTGCTTTGACGCTCGCCGTTCGGCCCCACGACCTCCGAGAGGCTTGGAAGAGGCCTCCCCTGAAAGCTGGATTCCCACCGATCGTTTGTTTCAAATCTTCGCCCAGTAGATGAAATGTAGGCGCTAAAAAGTCCTGCCAAAATCACATAGGTCGTCATGTTACAATTTAGTCAATAAAGGCCAACTACTGGAGAGAAACCGAGTGCTTTGACGCTCGCCGTTCGCCCCCACAGCCGTCCAGAGACTCGGGGGAGGCTTCCCCTGAAAGCTGGATTCCCACCGATCGTTTGTTTAAAATCTTAGCCCACTAGCTCAAAAGTAAGCGCTAAAAAGTCCTGCCAAAGTCACATAGGTCGTCATGTTACAATTTAGTCAATAAAAGCCTACTCCTGGAGCGAAACCGAGTGCTTTGACGCTCACCGTTCGGCCTCACGAGCTCCGAGAGGCTTGGAAGAGGCCTCCCTTTAAAGCTGGATTCCCAAGGCTTGTCTGTGTAAATTCCTAGC
This sequence comes from Phycodurus eques, assembly GCF_024500275.1. Taxonomy (NCBI): domain Eukaryota; kingdom Metazoa; phylum Chordata; class Actinopteri; order Syngnathiformes; family Syngnathidae; genus Phycodurus; species Phycodurus eques. Next base: position 15,122 of record NW_026904440.1, on the reverse strand, counting down.
CCGCTAGGCAGAAACTAGGCGACCTAAAGTCGTGCCGAAGTCAAATCGGTCGTCATGGTACTCGAGCGAAACTGAGTGCTTTAACGCTAGCCGCTCGGCCCCACAGCCGTCCAGAGACTCGGGGGAGGACTCCGCTGAAAGCTGGATTCCCACCGATCGTTTGTTTAAAATCTTAGCGCACAAGGTCAAAAGTAAGCGCTAAAAAGTCCTGCCAAAGTCACATAGGTTGTCATGTTACAATTTAGTCAATAAAGGCCTACTACTGGAGCGAAACCGAGTGCTCTGACGCTCGCTGTTCGGGCCCACGACCTCCGAGAGGCTTGGAAGAGGCCTCCCCTGAAAGCTGGATTCCCACCGATCGTTTGTATCAAATCTTCGCCCAGTAGCTGAAAAGTAGGCGCTAAAAAGTCCTGCCAAAATCACATAGGTCGTCATGTTACAATTTAGACAATAAAGGCCTCCTACTGGACCGAAACTGAGTGCTTTGACGGTCGCCGTTCAGGCCCACGACCTCCGAGAGGCTTGGAAGAGGCCTCCCCTGAAAGCTGGATTCCCACCGATCGTTTGTTAAAAAATCTTCGCCCAGTAGCTGAAAAGTAGGCGCTAAAAAGTCCTGCCAAAATCACATAGGTCGTCATGTTACAATTTAGTCAATAAAGGCCTACTACTGGACCGAAACTGAGTGCTTTAACGCTCGCCACTCTGCCCCACAGCCGTCCAGAGACTCGGGGGAGGCGTCCCCTGAAAGCTGGATTCCCACCGATCGTTTGTTTTAAATTTTAGCCCACTAGCTCAAAAGTAGGCGCTAAAAAGTCATGCCAAAATCACATAGGTCCTCATGTTACAATTTAGTCAATAAAGGCCTACTACTGGAGCAAAAACGAGTGCTTTGACGCTCGCCGTTCGGCCCCACGACCTCCGAGAGGCTTGGAAGAGGCCTCCCCTGAAAGCTGGATTCCCACCGATCGTTTGTTTCAAATCTTAGCCCAGTAGCTGAAAAGTAGGCGCTAAAAAGTCCTGCCAAAATCACATAGGTCGTCATGTTACAATTTAGCCAATAAAGGCCTCCTACTGGACCGAAACTGAATGCAATAACGCTCGCCGCTCGGCCCCACAGCCGTCCAGAGTCTCGGGGGAGCCCTCCCCTGAAAGCTGGATTCCCACCGATCGTTTGTTTCAAATCTTAGCCCACTAGCTCAAACGTAAGCGCTAAAAAGTCCTGCCAAAGTCACATAGGTCGTCATGTTACAATTTAGTCAATAAAGGCCTACTAATGGAGAGAAACAGAGTGCTTTGACGCTCGCTGTTCGGCCCCACAGCTGTCCAGAGACTCGGGGGAGGCCTCCCCTGAAAGCTGGATTCCCACCGATCGTTTGTTTTAAATCTTAGCCCACTAGCTCAAACGTAAGCGCTAAAAAGTCCTGCCAAAATCACATAGGTCGTCATGTTACAATTTAGTCAATAAAGGCCTACTACTGGAGCAAAAACGAGTGCTTTGACGCTCGCCGTTCGGCCCCACGACCTCCGAGAGGCTTGGAAGGGGCCTCCCCTGAAAGCTGGATTCCCACCGATCGTTTGTTTCAAATCTTTGCCCAGTAGATGAAAAGTAGGCGCTAAAAAGTCCTGCCAAAATCACATAGGTCGTCATGTTACAATTTAGTCAATAAAAGCCTACTCCTGGAGCGAAACCGAGTGCTTTGACGCTCACCGTTCGGCCTCACGAGCTCCGAGAGGCTTGGAAGAGGCCTCCCTTGAAAGCTGGATTCCCAAGGCTTGTCTGTGTAAATTCCTAGCCCGCTAGGCAGAAACTAGGCGACCTAAAGTCGTGCCGAAGTCAAATCGGTCGTCATGGTACTCGAGCGAAACTGAGTGCTTTAACGCTAGCCGCTCGGCCCCACAGCCGTCCAGAGACTCGCGGGAGGCCTCCCCTGAAAGCTGGATTCCCACCGATCGTTTGTTTCAAATCTTAGCCCAGTAGCTGAAAAGTAGGCGCTAAAAAGTCCTGCCAAAATCACATAGGTCGTCATGTTACAATTTAGCCAATAAAGGCCTCCTACTGGACCGAAACTGAATGCAATAACGCTCGCCGCTCGGCCCCACAGCCGTCCAGAGTCTCGGGGGAGGCCTCCCCTGAAAGCTGGATTCCCACCGATCGTTTGTTTCAAATCTTAGCCCACTGGCTCTAAAGTAAGCGCTAAAAAGTCCTGCCAAAGTCACATAGGTCGTCATGTTACAATTTAGTCAATAAAGGCCTACTACTGGAGCGAAACAGAGTGCTTTGACGCTCGCCGTTCGGCCCCACGACCTCTGAGAGGCTTGGAAGAGGCCTCCCCTGAAAGCTGGATTCCCACTAATCGTTTGTTTTAAATCTTAGCCCACTAGCTCAAACGTAAGCGCTAAAAAGTCCTGCCAAAATCACAAAGGTCGTCATGTTACAATTTAGTCAACAAAGGCCTCCTACTGGACCGAAACTGAGTGCTTTAACGCTCGCCGCTCGGCCCCACAGCCGTCCAGAGACTCGGGGGAGGCCTCCCCTGAAAGCTGGATTCCCACCGATCGTTTGTTTCAAATCTTAGCCCAGTAGCTGAAAAGTAGGCGCTAAAAAGTCCTGCCAAAATCACAAAGGTCGTCATGTTACAATTTAGTCAACAAAGGCCTCCTACTGGACCGAAACTGAGTGCTTTAACGCTCGCCGCTCGGCCCCACAGCCGTCCAGAGACTCGGGGGAGGCCTCCCCTGAAAGCTGGATTCCCACCGATCGTTTGTTTCAAATCTTAGCCCAGTAGCTGAAAAGTAGGCGCTAAAAAGTCCTGCCAAAATCATATAGGTCGTCATGTTACAATTTAGTCAATAAAGGCCTCCTACTGGACCGAAACTGAGTGCTTTAACGCTCGCCCACTCGGCCCCACAGCCGTCCAGAGACTCGGGGGAGGCCTCCCCTGAAAGCTGGATTCCCAAGGCTTGTCTGTGTAAATTCCTAGCCCGTTAGGCAGAAATTAGGCGACCTATAATCGTGCCGAAGTCAAATCGGTCGTCATGGTACTCGAGCGAAACTGAGTGCTTTAACGCTCGCCGCTCGGCCCCACAGCCGTCGAGAGACTCGGGGGAGGCCTCCCCTGAAAGCTGGATTCCCACTGATCGTTTGTTTTAAATCTTAGCCCACTAGCTCAAACGTAAGCGCTAAAAAGTCCTGCCAAAGTCACATAGGTCGTCATGTTACAATTTAGTCAATAAAGGCCTACTAATGGAGAGAAACAGAGTGCTTTGACGCTCGCTGTTCGGCCCCACAGCTGTCCAGAGACTCGGGGGAGGCCTCCCCTGAAAGCTGGATTCCCATCGATCGTTTGTTTTAAATCTTAGCCCACTAGCTCAAACGTAAGCGCTAAAAAGTCCTGCCAAAGTCACATAGGTCGTCATGTTACAATTTAGTCAATAAAGGCCTACTAATGGAGAGAAACAGAGTGCTTTGACGCTCGCTGTTCGGCCCCACAGCTGTCCAGAGACTCGGGGGAGGCCTCCCCTGAAAGCTGGATTCCCATCGATCGTTTGTTTTAAATCTTAGCCCACTAGCTCAAACGTAAGCGCTAAAAAGTCCTGCCAAAATCACATAGGTCGTCATGTTACAATTTAGTCAATAAAGGCCTACTACTGGAGCGAAACCGAGTGCTTTGACGCTCGCCGTTCGGCCCCACGACCTCTGAGAGGCTTGGAAGAGGCCTCCCCTGAAAGCTGGATTCACACTAATAGTTTGTTTTAAATCTTAGCCCACTAGCTCAAACGTAAGCGCTAAAAAGTCCTGCCAAAATCACAAAGGTCGTCATGTTACAATTTAGTCAACAAAGGCCTCCTACTGGACCGAAACTGAGTGCTTTAACGCTCGCCGCTCGGCCCCACAGCCGTCCAGAGACTCGGGGGAGGCCTCCCCTGAAAGCTGGATTCCCACCGATCGTTTGTTTCAAATCTTAGCCCACTGGCTCTAAAGTAAGCGCTAAAAAGTCCTGCCAAAGTCACATAGGTCGTCATGTTACAATTTAGTCAATAAAGGCCTACTACTGGAGCGAAACAGAGTGCTTTGACGCTCGCCGTTCGGCCCCACGACCTCTGAGAGGCTTGGAAGAGGCCTCCCCTGAAAGCTGGATTCCCACCAATCGTTTGTTTCAAATCTTCGCCCAGTAGATGAAATGTAGGCGCTAAAAAGTCCTGCCAAAATCACATAGGTCGTCATGTTACAATTTAGTCAATAAAGGCCAACTACTGGAGAGAAACCGAGTGCTTTGACGCTCGCCGTTCGCCCCCACAGCCGTCCAGAGACTCGGGGGAGGCTTCCCCTGAAAGCTGGATTCCCACCGATCGTTTGTTTAAAATCTTAGCCCACTAGCTCAAAAGTAAGCGCTAAAAAGTCCTGCCAAAGTCACATAGGTCGTCATGTTACAATTTAGTCAATAAAGGCCTACTACTGGAGCGAAAACGAGTGCTTTGACGCTCGCCGTTCGGCCCCACGACCTCCGAGAGGCTTGGAAGAGGCCTCCCCTGAAAGCTGGATTCCCACCGATCGTTTGTTTCAAATCTTCGCCCAGTAGATGAAATGTAGGCGCTAAAAAGTCCTGCCAAAATCACATAGGTCGTCATGTTACAATTTAGTCAATAAAGGCCAACTACTGGAGAGAAACCGAGTGCTTTGACGCTCGCCGTTCGCCCCCACAGCCGTCCAGAGACTCGGGGGAGGCTTCCCCTGAAAGCTGGATTCCCACCGATCGTTTGTTTAAAATCTTAGCCCACTAGCTCAAAAGTAAGCGCTAAAAAGTCCTGCCAAAGTCACATAGGTCGTCATGTTACAATTTAGTCAATAAAAGCCTACTCCTGGAGCGAAACCGAGTGCTTTGACGCTCACCGTTCGGCCTCACGAGCTCCGAGAGGCTTGGAAGAGGCCTCCCTTTAAAGCTGGATTCCCAAGGCTTGTCTGTGTAAATTCCTAGCCCGCTAGGCAGAAACTAGGCGACCTAAAGTCGTGCCGAAGTCAAATCGGTCGTCATGGTACTCGAGCGAAACTGAGTGCTTTAACGCTAGCCGCTCGGCCCCACAGCCGTCCAGAGACTCGGGGGAGGACTCCGCTGAAAGCTGGATTCCCACCGATCGTTTGTTTAAAATCTTAGCGCACAAGGTCAAAAGTAAGCGCTAAAAAGTCCTGCCAAAGTCACATAGGTTGTCATGTTACAATTTAGTCAATAAAGGCCTACTACTGGAGCGAAACCGAGTGCTCTGACGCTCGCTGTTCGGGCCCACGACCTCCGAGAGGCTTGGAAGAGGCCTCCCCTGAAAGCTGGATTCCCACCGATCGTTTGTATCAAATCTTCGCCCACTAGCTCAAAAGTAAGCGCTAAAAAGTCCTGCCAAAGTCACATAGGTCGTCATGTTACAATTTAGTCAATAAAGGCCTACTACTGGAGCGAAAACGAGTGCTTTGACGCTCGCCGTTCGGCCCCACGACCTCCGAGAGGCTTGGAAGAGGCCTCCCCTGAAAGCTGGATTCCCACCGATCGTTTGTTTCAAATCTTCGCCCAGTAGATGAAATGTAGGCGCTAAAAAGTCCTGCCAAAATCACATAGGTCGTCATGTTACAATTTAGTCAATAAAGGCCAACTACTGGAGAGAAACCGAGTGCTTTGACGCTCGCCGTTCGCCCCCACAGCCGTCCAGAGACTCGGGGGAGGCTTCCCCTGAAAGCTGGATTCCCACCGATCGTTTGTTTAAAATCTTAGCCCACTAGCTCAAAAGTAAGCGCTAAAAAGTCCTGCCAAAGTCACATAGGTCGTCATGTTACAATTTAGTCAATAAAAGCCTACTCCTGGAGCGAAACCGAGTGCTTTGACGCTCACCGTTCGGCCTCACGAGCTCCGAGAGGCTTGGAAGAGGCCTCCCTTTAAAGCTGGATTCCCAAGGCTTGTCTGTGTAAATTCCTAGCCCGCTAGGCAGAAACTAGGCGACCTAAAGTCGTGCCGAAGTCAAATCGGTCGTCATGGTACTCGAGCGAAACTGAGTGCTTTAACGCTAGCCGCTCGGCCCCACAGCCGTCCAGAGACTCGGGGGAGGACTCCGCTGAAAGCTGGATTCCCACCGATCGTTTGTTTAAAATCTTAGCGCACAAGGTCAAAAGTAAGCGCTAAAAAGTCCTGCCAAAGTCACATAGGTTGTCATGTTACAATTTAGTCAATAAAGGCCTACTACTGGAGCGAAACCGAGTGCTCTGACGCTCGCTGTTCGGGCCCACGACCTCCGAGAGGCTTGGAAGAGGCCTCCCCTGAAAGCTGGATTCCCACCGATCGTTTGTATCAAATCTTCGCCCAGTAGCTGAAAAGTAGGCGCTAAAAAGTCCTGCCAAAATCACATAGGTCGTCATGTTACAATTTAGACAATAAAGGCCTCCTACTGGACCGAAACTGAGTGCTTTGACGGTCGCCGTTCAGGCCCACGACCTCCGAGAGGCTTGGAAGAGGCCTCCCCTGAAAGCTGGATTCCCACCGATCGTTTGTTAAAAAATCTTCGCCCAGTAGCTGAAAAGTAGGCGCTAAAAAGTCCTGCCAAAATCACATAGGTCGTCATGTTACAATTTAGTCAATAAAGGCCTACTACTGGACCGAAACTGAGTGCTTTAACGCTCGCCACTCTGCCCCACAGCCGTCCAGAGACTCGGGGGAGGCGTCCCCTGAAAGCTGGATTCCCACCGATCGTTTGTTTTAAATTTTAGCCCACTAGCTCAAAAGTAGGCGCTAAAAAGTCATGCCAAAATCACATAGGTCGTCATGTTACAATTTAGTCAATAAAGGCCTACTACTGGAGCAAAAACGAGTGCTTTGACGCTCGCCGTTCGGCCCCACGACCTCCGAGAGGCTTGGAAGAGGCCTCCCCTGAAAGCTGGATTCCCACCGATCGTTTGTTTCAAATCTTAGCCCAGTAGCTGAAAAGTAGGCGCTAAAAAGTCCTGCCAAAATCACATAGGTCGTCATGTTACAATTTAGCCAATAAAGGCCTCCTACTGGACCGAAACTGAATGCAATAACGCTCGCCGCTCGGCCCCACAGCCGTCCAGAGTCTCGGGGGAGCCCTCCCCTGAAAGCTGGATTCCCACCGATCGTTTGTTTCAAATCTTAGCCCACTAGCTCAAACGTAAGCGCTAAAAAGTCCTGCCAAAGTCACATAGGTCGTCATGTTACAATTTAGTCAATAAAGGCCTACTAATGGAGAGAAACAGAGTGCTTTGACGCTCGCTGTTCGGCCCCACAGCTGTCCAGAGACTCGGGGGAGGCCTCCCCTGAAAGCTGGATTCCCACCGATCGTTTGTTTTAAATCTTAGCCCACTAGCTCAAACGTAAGCGCTAAAAAGTCCTGCCAAAATCACATAGGTCGTCATGTTACAATTTAGTCAATAAAGGCCTACTACTGGAGCGAAACCGAGTGCTATGACGCTCGCCGTTCGGCCCCACGACCTCCGAGAGGCTTGGAAGAGGCCTCCCCTGAAAGCTGGATTCCCACCGATCGTTTGTTTCAAATCTTTGCCCAGTAGATGAAAAGTAGGCGCTAAAAAGTCCTGCCAAAATCACATAGGTCGTCATGTTACAATTTAGTCAATAAAAGCCTACTCCTGGAGCGAAACCGAGTGCTTTGACGCTCACCGTTCGGCCTCACGAGCGCCGAGAGGCTTGGAAGAGGCCTCCCTTGAAAGCTGGATTCCCAAGGCTTGTCTGTGTACATTCCTAGCCCGCTAGGCAGAAACTAGGCGACTTAAAGTCGTGCCGAAGTCAAATCGGTCGTCATGGTACTCGAGCGAAACTGAGTGCTTTAACGCTAGCCGCTCGGCCCCACAGCCGTCCAGAGACTCGCGGGAGGCCTCCCCTGAAAGCTGGATTCCCACCGATCGTTTGTTTCAAATCGTAGCCCAGTAGCTGAAAAGTAGGCGCTAAAAAGTCCTGCCAAAATCACATAGGTCGTCATGTTACAATTTAGCCAATAAAGGCCTCCTACTGGACCGAAACTGAATGCAATAACGCTCGCCGCTCGGCCCCACAGCCGTCCAGAGTCTCGGGGGAGGCCTCCCCTGAAAGCTGGATTCCCACCGATTGTTTGTTTCAAATCTTAGCCCACTGGCTCTAAAGTAAGCGCTAAAAAGTCCTGCCAAAGTCACATAGGTCGTCATGTTACAATTTAGTCAATAAAGGCCTACTACTGGAGCGAAACAGAGTGCTTTGACGCTCGCCGTTCGGCCCCACGACCTCTGAGAGGCTTGAAAGAGGCCTCCCCTGAAAGCTGGATTCCCACTAATCGTTTGTTTTAAATCTTAGCCCACTAGCTCAAACGTAAGCGCTAAAAAGTCCTGCCAAAATCACAAAGGTCGTCATGTTACAATTTAGTCAACACAGGCCTCCTACTGGACCGAAACTGAGTGCTTTAACGCTCGCCGCTCGGCCCCACAGCCGTCCAGAGACTCAGGGGAGGCCTCCCCTGAAAGCTGGATTCCCACCGATCGTTTGTTTCAAATCTTAGCCCAGTAGCTGAAAAGTAGGCGCTAAAAAGTCCTGCCAAAATCACAAAGGTCGTCATGTTACAATTTTGTCAACAAAGGCCTCCTACTGGACCGAAACTGAGTGCTTTAACGCTCGCCGCTCGGCCCCACAGCCGTCCAGAGACTCGGGGGAGGCTTCCCCTGAAAGCTGGATTCCCACCGATCGTTTATTTCAAATCTTAGACCAGTAGCTGAAAAGTAGGCGCTAAAAAGTCCTGCCAAAATCATATAGGTCGTCATGTTACAATTTAGTCAATAAAGGCCTCCTACTGGACCGAAACTGAGTGCTTTAACGCTCGCCACTCGGCCCCACAGCCGTCCAGAGACTCGGGGGAGGCCTCCCCTGAAAGCTGGATTCCCAAGGCTTGTCTGTGTAAATTCCTAGCCCGCTAGGCAGAAATTAGGCGACCTATAATCGTGCCGAAGTCAAATCGGTCGTCATGGTACTCGAGCGAAACTGAGTGCTTTAACGCTCGCCGCTCGGCCCCACAGCCGTCGAGAGACTCGGGGGAGGCCTCCCCTGAAAGCTGGATTCCCACTGATCGTTTGTTTTAAATCTTAGCCCACTAGCTCAAACGTAAGCGCTAAAAAGTCCTGCCAAAGTCACATAGGTCGTCATGTTACAATTTAGTCAATAAAGGCCTACTAATGGAGAGAAACAGAGTGCTTTGACGCTCGCTGTTCGGCCCCACAGCTGTCCAGAGACTCGGGGGAGGCCTCCCCTGAAAGCTGGATTCCCATCGATCGTTTGTTTTAAATCTTAGCCCACTAGCTCAAACGTAAGCGCTAAAAAGTCCTGCCAAAATCACATAGGTCGTCATGTTACAATTTAGTCAATAAAGGCCTACTACTGGAGCGAAACCGAGTGCTTTGACGCTCGCCACTCTGCCCCACAGCCGTCCAGAGACTCGGGGGAGGCGTCCCCTGAAAGCTGGATTCCCACCGATCGTTTGTTTTAAATTTTAGCCCACTAGCTCAAAAGTAGGCGCTAAAAAGTCATGCCAAAATCACATAGGTCGTCATGTTACAATTTAGTCAATAAAGGCCTACTACTGGAGCAAAAACGAGTGCTTTGACGCTCGCCGTTCGGCCCCACGACCTCCGAGAGGCTTGGAAGAGGCCTCCCCTGAAAGCTGGATTCCCACCGATCGTTTGTTTCAAATCTTAGCCCAGTAGCTCAAAAGTAGGCGCTAAAAAGTCCTGCCAAAATCACATAGGTCGTCATGTTACAATTTAGCCAATAAAGGCCTCCTACTGGACCGAAACTGAATGCAATAACGCTCGCCGCTCGGCCCCACAGCCGTCCAGAGTCTCGGGGGAGCCCTCCCCTGAAAGCTGGATTCCCACCGTTCGTTTGTTTCAAATCTTAGCCCACTAGCTCAAACGTAAGCGCTAAAAAGTCCTGCCAAAGTCACATAGGTCGTCATGTTACAATTTAGTCAATAAAGGCCTACTAATGGAGAGAAACAGAGTGCTTTGACGCTCGCTGTTCGGCCCCACAGCTGTCCAGAGACTCGGGGGAGGCCTCCCCTGAAAGCTGGATTCCCACCGATCGTTTGTTTTAAATCTTAGCCCACTAGCTCAAACGTAAGCGCTAAAAAGTCCTGCCAAAATCACATAGGTCGTCATGTTACAATTTAGTCAATAAAGGCCTACTACTGGAGCGAAACCGAGTGCTATGACGCTCCCCGTTCGGCCCCACGACCTCCGAGAGGCTTGGAAGAGGCCTCCCCTGAAAGCTGGATTCCCACCGATCGTTTGTTTCAAATCTTTGCCCAGTAGATGAAAAGTAGGCGCTAAAAAGTCCTGCCAAAATCACATAGGTCGTCATGTTACAATTTAGTCAATAAAAGCCTACTCCTGGAGCGAAACCGAGTGCTTTGACGCTCACCGTTCGGCCTCACGAGCGCCGAGAGGCTTGGAAGAGGCCTCCCTTGAAAGCTGGATTCCCAAGGCTTGTCTGTGTACATTCCTAGCCCGCTAGGCAGAAACTAGGCGACCTAAAGTCGTGCCGAAGTCAAATCGGTCGTCATGGTACTCGAGCGAAACTGAGTGCTTTAACGCTAGCCGCTCGGCCCCACAGCCGTCCAGAGACTCGCGGGAGGCCTCCCCTGAAAGCTGGATTCCCACCGATCGTTTGTTTCAAATCTTAGCCCAGTAGCTGAAAAGTAGGCGCTAAAAAGTCCTGCCAAAATCACATAGGTCGTCATGTTACAATTTAGCCAATAAAGGCCTCCTACTGGACCGAAACTGAATGCAATAACGCTCGCCGCTCGGCCCCACAGCCGTCCAGAGTCTCGGGGGAGGCCTCCCCTGAAAGCTGGATTCCCACCGATTGTTTGTTTCAAATCTTAGCCCACTGGCTCTAAAGTAAGCGCTAAAAAGTCCTGCCAAAGTCACATAGGTCGTCATGTTACAATTTTGTCAACAAAGGCCTCCTACTGGACCGAAACTGAGTGCTTTAACGCTCGCCGCTCGGCCCCACAGCCGTCCAGAGACTTGAAAGAGGCCTCCCCTGAAAGCTGGATTCCCACTAATCGTTTGTTTTAAATCTTAGCCCACTAGCTCAAACGTAAGCGCTAAAAAGTCCTGCCAAAATCACAAAGGTCGTCATGTTACAATTTAGTCAACACAGGCCTCCTACTGGACCGAAACTGAGTGCTTTAACGCTCGCCGCTCGGCCCCACAGCCGTCCAGAGACTCAGGGGAGGCCTCCCCTGAAAGCTGGATTCCCACCGATCGTTTGTTTCAAATCTTAGCCCAGTAGCTGAAAAGTAGGCGCTAAAAAGTCCTGCCAAAATCACAAAGGTCGTCATGTTACAATTTTGTCAACAAAGGCCTCCTACTGGACCGAAACTGAGTGCTTTAACGCTCGCCGCTCGGCCCCACAGCCGTCCAGAGACTCGGGGGAGGCCTCCCCTGAAAGCTGGATTCCCACCGATCGTTTGTTTCAAATCTTAGACCAGTAGCTGAAAAGTAGGCGCTAAAAAGTCCTGCCAAAATCATATAGGTCGTCATGTTACAATTTAGTCAATAAAGGCCTCCTACTGGACCGAAACTGAGTGCTTTAACGCTCGCCACTCGGCCCCACAGCCGTCCAGAGACTCGGGGGAGGCCTCCCCTGAAAGCTGGATTCCCAAGGCTTGTCTGTGTAAATTCCTAGCCCGCTAGGCAGAAATTAGGCGACCTATAATCGTGCCGAAGTCAAATTGGTCGTCATGGTACTCGAGCGAAACTGAGTGCTTTAACGCTCGCCGCTCGGCCCCACAGCCGTCGAGAGACTCGGGGGAGGCCTCCCCTGAAAGCTGGATTCCCACTGATCGTTTGTTTTAAATCTTAGCCCACTAGCTCAAACGTAAGCGCTAAAAAGTCCTGCCAAAGTCACATAGGTCGTCATGTTACAATTTAGTCAATAAAGGCCTACTAATGGAGAGAAACAGAGTGCTTTGACGCTCGCTGTTCGGCCCCACAGCTGTCCAGAGACTCGGGGGAGGCCTCCCCTGAAAGCTGGATTCCCATCGATCGTTTGTTTTAAATCTTAGCCCACTAGCTCAAACGTAAGCGCTAAAAAGTCCTGCCAAAATCACATAGGTCGTCATGTTACAATTTAGTCAATAAAGGCCTACTACTGGAGCGAAACCGAGTGCTTTGACGCTCGCCGTTCGGCCCCACGACCTCTGAGAGGCTTGGAAGAGGCCTCCCCTGAAAGCTGGATTCACACTAATAGTTTGTTTTAAATCTTAGCCCACTAGCTCAAACGTAAGCGCTAAAAAGTCCTGCCAAAATCACAAAGGTCGTCATGTTACAATTTAGTCAACAAAGGCCTCCTACTGGACCGAAACTGAGTGCTTTAACGCTCGCCGCTCGGCCCCACAGCCGTCCAGAGACTCGGGGGAGGCCTCCCCTGAAAGCTGGATTCCCACCGATCGTTTGTTTCAAATCTTAGCCCACTGGCTCTAAAGTAAGCGCTAAAAAGTCCTGCCAAAGTCACATAGGTCGTCATGTTACAATTTAGTCAATAAAGGCCTACTACTGGAGCGAAACAGAGTGCTTTGACGCTCGCCGTTCGGCCCCACGACCTCTGAGAGGCTTGGAAGAGGCCTCCCCTGAAAGCTGGATTCCCACCGATCGTTTGTTTCAAATCTTAGCCCAGTAGCTGAAAAGTAGGCGCGAAAAAGTCCTGCCAAAATCACATAGGTCGTCATGTTACAATTTAGTCAATAAAGGCCTCCTACTGGACCGAAACTGAGTGCTTTAACGCTCGCCGCTCGGCCCCACAGCCGTCCAGAGACTCGGGGAAGGCCTCCCCTGAAAGCTGGATTCCCACCGATCGTTTGTTTAAAATCTTCGCCCAGTAGCTGAAAAGTAGGCGCTAAAAAGTCCTGCCAAAATCACATAGGTCGTCATATTACAATTTAGTCAATAAAGGCCTACTACTGGACCGAAACTGAGTGCTTTAACGCTCGCCACTCTGCCCCACAGCCGTCCAGAGACTCGGGGGAGGCGTCCCCTGAAAGCTGGATTCCCACCGATCGTTTGTTTTAAATCTTAGCCCACTAGTTCAAAAGTAGGCGCTAAAACGTCCTGCCAAAGTCACATAGGTCGTCATGTTACAATTTAGTCAACAAAGGCCTCCTACTGGACCGAAACTGAGTGCTTTAACGCTCGCCGCTCGGCCCCACAGCCGTCCAGAGACTCGGGGGAGGCCTCCCCTGAAAGCTGGATTCCCACCGATCGTTTGTTTCAAATCTTAGCCCACTGGCTCTAAAGTAAGCGCTAAAAAGTCCTGCCAAAGTCACATAGGTCGTCATGTTACAATTTAGTCAATAAAGGCCAACTACTGGAGCGAAACAGAGTGCTTTGACGCTCGCCGTTCGGCCCCACGACCTCTGAGAGGCTTGGAAGAGGCCTCCCCTGAAAGCTGGATTCCCACCGATCGTTTGTTTCAAATCTTAGCCAAGTAGCTGAAAAGTAGGCGCGAAAAAGTCCTGCCAAAATCACATAGGTCGTCATGTTACAATTTAGTCAATAAAGGCCTCCTACTGGACCGAAACTGAGTGCTTTAACGCTCGCCGCTCGGCCCCACAGCCGTCCAGAGACTCGGGGAAGGCCTCCCCTGAAAGCTGGATTCCCACCGATCGTTTGTTTAAAATCTTCGCCCAGTAGCTGAAAAGTAGGCGCTAAAAAGTCCTGCCAAAATCACATAGGTCGTCATGTTACAATTTAGTCAATAAAGGCCTACTACTGGACCGAAACTGAGTGCTTTAACGCTCGCCACTCTGCCCCACAGCCGTCCAGAGACTCGGGGGAGGCGTCCCCTGAAAGCTGGATTCCCACCGATCGTTTGTTTTAAATCTTAGCCCACTAGCTCAAAAGTAGGCGCTAAAACGTCATGCCAAAGTCACATAGGTCGTCATGTTACGATTTAGTCAATAAAGGCCTACTACTGGAGCGAAAACGAGTGCTTTGACGCTCGCCGTTCGGCCCCACGACCTCCGAGAGGCTTGGAAGAGGCCTCCGCTGAAAGCTGGATTCCCACCGATCGTTTGTTTCAAATCTTCGCCCAGTAGATGAAATGTAGGCGCTAAAAAGTCCTGCCAAAATCACATAGGTCGTCATGTTACAATTTAGTCAATAAAGGCCAACTATTGGAGAGAAACCGAATGCTTTGACGCTCGCCGTTCGCCCCCACAGCCGTCCAGAGACTCGGGGGAGTCCTCCCCTGAAAGCTGGATTCCCACCGATCGTTTGTTTCAAATCTTAGCCCAGTAGCTGAAAAGTAGGCGCTAAAAAGTCCTGCCAAAATCACATAGGTCGTCATGTTACAATTTAGCCAATAAAGGCCTCCTACTGGACCGAAACTGAATGCAATAACGCTCGCCGCTCGGCCCCACAGCCGTCCAGAGTCTCGGGGGAGGCCTCCCCTGAAAGCTGGATTCCCACCGATCGTTTGTTTCAAATCTTAGCCCACTAGCTCAAACGTAAGCGCTAAAAAGTCCTGCCAAAGTCACATAGGTCGTCATGTTACAATTTAGTCAATAAAGGCCTACTAATGGAGAGAAACAGAGTGCTTTGACGCTCGCTGTTCGGCCCCACAGCTGTCCAGAGACTCGGGGGAGGCCTCCCCTGAAAGCTGGATTCCCACCAATCGTTTGTTTTAAATCTTAGCCCACTAGCTCAAACGTAAGCGCTAAAAAGTCCTGCCAAAATCACATAGGTCGTCATGTTACAATTTAGTCAATAAAGGCCTACTACTGGAGCGAAACCGAGTGCTTTGACGCTCGCCGTTCGGCCCCACGACCTCTGAGAGTCTTGGAAGAGGCCTCCCCTGAAAGCTGGATTCACACTAATCGTTTGTTTTAAATCTTAGCCCACTAGCTCAAACGTAAGCGCTAAAAAGTCCTGCCAAAATCACAAAGGTCGTCATGTTACAATTTAGTCAACAAAGGCCTCCTACTGGACCGAAACTGAGTGCTTTAACGCTAGCCGCTCGGCCCCACAGCCGTCCAGAGACTCGGGGGAGGACTCCCATGAAAGCTGGATTCCCACCGATCGTTTGTTTAAA